>NC_059392.1:1867500-2167500 GCF_019703515.2 Myxocyprinus asiaticus | reverse complement strand
TAGGAATTTCTATAGTGATTATACATTTTTTGAATAACGACTCTTTTATAATAACAAAATATTTTATTATATAAAATATTTAATAGGCTAAGTATTGCTTTTTTTTTTTTTTTTTTTTTTTTAAAAGAGTATCATTTTAATATAGTAATGATTTGTGAGAATTTTTCAATTAAGTCCTTTTCAATGAATCATTTGAAGCAGTTCTCAAATCAGTCTAATGAATAATTCATTAGCTAATCAGACTTAATTAAAAAAAAATGTAAAAAATCTTGTACATCAATCACAAATGATTTTCCTTGCCTCCCTAGATTTTTCTTATGCCCCCTCAGAAATTTGTCCACCCCCCCTCCCGGTCCAATAAAGAGACAACCACTTGCCCACCTAAAAGATCAAAATGGGTCTATGGGTGGCAATGCCCCTCAGATTTTCCTTGTGCCCCCTCAGAAACTTCTGGCACCCCCGTTCCAGTCCAATAAAGAGAACCACTTGCCCACCCTAAAGATCAAAATGGGTCTAAGGAGGGCACTGCCCCTCAGATTTTTCTTGGGCCCCTTCAGAAACTTGTAGAACCCTTCTCCTGGTCCAATAAAGAGACAACCACTTGCCCACCCTAAAGATCAAAATGGGTCTAAGGGGGGCATTGCCCCTCAGATTTTCCTTGGGCCCCCTCAGAAACTTGTAGAACCTTTCTCCTGGTCCAATAAAGAGACAACCACTTGCCCACCTAAAAGATCAAAATGGGTCTATGGGTGGCAATGCCCCTCAGAAACTTCTGGCACCCCTGTTCAAGTCCAATAAAGAGAACCAATTGCCCACCCTAAAGATCAAAATGGGTCTAAGGGGGGCACTGCCCCTCAGATTTTCCTTGGGCCCCCTCAAAAACTTCTGGCACCCTTCTCCTGGTCCAATAAAGAGACAACCATGTGCTCACCCCAAAGATTGCATCTTAGTACCTGCCCTGTTGTGGAAATTCATTAGTCAAAAGGTGTAGGAACCCCTCTTCCCCAAGTTCTAGATTTTTCTCCAGCTAGTTTATTTGACACACGCAATCTTTGTTGTTTTCCAGTGGCCCACAGAGATGGAAAATTCCATTCTGAGCTCTCAAAGCTCACTGTCATTGGTCGGACACGCCACGATGAACTCTGATTGGCTGATCCATGAAAGGATGTCCAATCGCACAAGGACATTGGTCGTTTGACAGCTATTGAAGCTCTGCCTTTTAACTGTTCATAAGTTAAGCCAAGGAACTCAAGACCACAGAAATTGAAGATAGCACTTCCTGCAACAAATACTACAGAGATTTCCTACAGCTTCTATAGAGACTGTGAATGACCAAGAACTGGATTGATCATATAAGGGAGTTAGACAAAAAAACAAAAACAAAAATAAAGTCTATTACTGGAGATAAATAAAGGATACATATTGTTGAAACAATTTGTACTTGTACATTTATTCATATTTTCCCATAAGGAAGTGAGGTGATATGAAGGCTTCTTATTGAAATAATTAAAGATGCAAGTTAGCTCAGAACAGTAGTTTGATTTCTCTTCCTGACAGCATTTATGGGTTTAGGGTTTTCAGCCTGATTTTGGCTTCATAACCTGCAAAACTGATTGTCAAGAATAAAGATATTTACTTTCTGGTCTTATGCTGGTGTTCCATGAGAAATCCATCAAAATCTTTGGGGTATGTCGGAATCCTTTTATTATTTCTGTGGTGGAGGAAAGACAAACAGTTACTATATTTTCATTTTACAATTGTGCTTTATTTCAGTAACTGATGTATTGAGATTTTAATAAATCTGTTGTTAGAATATTGGTTTCTGTCCTTCTTCAAATTTGCTACAATGAAAGTAATTATGTTGATATCAAATGCATTTTTTTTGTATACATATGAGCACTTCACTTGGCTGAAAACATTAACAAATTAATCAAAATATTTAATAAACAAACATCCAAGGTGCAGGGTGTATATATATATATATTTGTGAATGGCAAAATGGTTTAAAATTCTGCATACATCTATAGCATTTGTGTGGGCTTGTAAAAAACATCTGCAAAAGGATGTTTTCACATATGAGCATTTTGCATGGTTCCAGATCAATTCAAACAAATCCTACAGTTGAAAGGATTACCAACTATGGCTGATTCTACAACATTGCTTGATTTTCATTTTCAGCAATTTGTGATCCGAAGGCGTGACATTTAACACCATTTACAGATTCTGTGGCATTCAAGCGTTTCAAATTAAATTAATGCAAAAAATACTTTGTGCAGTCCTACACCTTTAAAGAGCTTGAAATGAGCATTGTAGCACACTTGAGGGAGACATACTGCTGCAAGAGTACCCTGCAATTTTTTATTCGGTTTTGCAGTACCTGTTAAGATATGCTTATATTTGAATAATAAGTGCCACCCACTAGCATTGTGATTTCAATAAAATGTCCTCAGTAAGCATGAATCTGAGGTTGACCATTTATATTGTCAATGCAACAATCTAAGACAAGACAATGGCTGAAGGGTTAGGACAGCAATAAAAATAAGCTTTTCACAGATGGGGGTTGTTGAGAGATCAGGGACACTGGAATTGTGACTGCTTCCCACTCCAGATGCCATCCAAGGCTAGAAAATAATCTCTTACCACTGTCAGCTTACCTCTGACGAACAGTATTTAGTGGTCACTAGTCAGCCGAAACCATGTCGCTATCTAGATTTATTAGTACATGATGTTTCTGTCTTTATAGACTCTTAGAGAAAACGCATTACACGCTTCAGTTGCAGTCTAAGAGATTTTACAGACAATAAATTGCTCTGGTCTCTAGAACAAACTTACCGTAAAGGTGCCTGTCACACCGTATACGGCCTTCTTTCAAAGATAGTGTGTTATGTTCTGCTCTGTGCCCTGAAGCCACTGTCCGCTCAAACAATAGTTGAGAGCAGTCTCCGTCTAAAAGGGTAAGGTGGCGTTTTCTGACCTTTGTCTTTTGCTTTAGGATTCACTCTTCCGATTGTGCTGGCGTAGGGGTAAGGAGGGGGCTTCTGGCCCCTGCGTCCTGTCACAGTCGCTGATTCGTTTCTTTGGGAAGCGACCATCTCCTGAGTTGATTTTAGTCTTTGTTTTGTATCACGAAGCCCTTGATCTTTCATGGGGTATGCTGGTGGAGCTACAGGTGTGGTTCTTGTGTGTGAAGGATGGGCTTTGGTTGATGAACAAAGTGTCATTTTGCCTTTTACACTGAACGGTGGCTTGTCAGAGTGGACCCCATTAGAGGACGCCTCCCCGTTGATTCCACGTCTTGATGACTCCAACTCACGTACACCCGTATTCGAGCGGCATCCCCAGAAAGAGTCCCCTGGTTCCTCTTCACCCATATCAATGCTGGCCGTCAACACATCTATCTGCTCGACCACCTAAATCCCAGGAAAAAGCAAAGCTTGTATACTTATTGGAAATGCCCCTTCTGGTTCCTTGAAACAGAGTACTACACATGTCTCAAGGGTCTAAAAGGCAAAACAATCAGGGCGCATTTCACGCAAGAGTGCCGACAAGCTAGTTTACAAGATTATGAAACTATGGCAGAAAGCAGCTCTTCCATCCAGCTGCTCCCTGTCTCAGCTAGGATAATGTTCCTCTTCCACATGGAATACATTTGCTAATTGGAGCAGATCAGGCCAATCCTCTCTGCATTAAACTCACTATCCCCTCGTGGTGGTGAAAATGTTCAGTATACAATATATACAAGGTACTCTATAAACAGTAATATTGATATGAAAATAAATACAACAACATACAAAATGAATGGTCCATGTGTTATCTGAAGTATGAACATTAAAAGTATCCTGAAGTTGATGGATAGTTAACAGTTTAGACAGCTTAAAAGGATTTAACTAAACAGAACATTTAAATGGCATCCTTTGTTTAACTTAATATGAGAAACATCTGCTAACCTCCAATCCCACAGAGTATTGCAGAAGCCAAAGTAAAGAAAAAAACTTTTACCTCCTTCATTTCCAGATGTATCTCTTTCAGGCCATGTAGAACTTCCTCAAGATTCACCATGACTCTTTCAATCTGGTCCTGAATCGCTCTTTGGGTCTTCCCATTTCCTGGTCCATTGAGATCCCCTTGGGCAACTTTCATTTGGTGGTTAGTATTGGGTTTGTTGGCATCTTTGGTAGAGATCATAACTTCATGTGCCAGACTGGGTCTATTTAAGTCTTGCGATCGATGTCCCAACGATCTACTTAAAGTTCCCTTTCCATTAGAAGTGCAAAGTTCATATTTAAAGGTTGAATTGTGAGCACCAAAGCAGTCTTCATAGGGTTCCGTCCAGTCTGATGCATGTCGCTTCTTAATAAGGGGCCCTCTCACAGAGCCTGATTGTTGCTCCTCCACACAAACAGGCGCTCCACAGTTTCCATGACCCCTGAACTGTGTTGGCGAGTCTAGAACACACTTCCTTAAGGAGAGGTGTGGCTCGGTCTGGTGTTGGTGGACCACAAGGCTGCATTCTCTCAAGCTGGAGTTCACAGAGACGCTGTTATGTTGCAACACTCTGGTTAACTCTGCCTGACTGCCCTGTCCAGCCACGTTTAGTCGTGCGTGACCCCCCTGGTTGGCTAGACATTGCTTGGAAGTGTGATTGTATCCATTGCAGGAGGAATTTGCGTGCATTGGTCCACAAGTGTTCATTATGTAGTCCCCATTCCCAAAATATGCGAGGAGGTCCGCTTGAGGTCTTGGCAGTTGTTGGCCCATATCCCTCTGAGCTTGTAATCCATTTTGTAATTGAAATCGGGTTGGCGTGGTTGGTTGTTTGGTCTCTGGGAACATGCTGTGGCCTCAGAAGGAGACTCTTGAGAGGATGTGTCCCTCCTTCCAGTGTCCAGGTCTCGTCATCACCAGATGATTTTTTGCATCTGCTCTACTTTCAAACTTTCCCTTGCATGTTCCTTCACTCTGACCCCCACCCTCTCATTCATCGCTTCCTCCCGGGGGTTGTTACTGATGTTATCCTTGTGTTTTTTCCTCTGCCCCCTTTCTCTCTCGCTCTGACTTTGCTCTTGTTGTCCTGTCGTTGGCAGAGGACCTCTGTTTTCCCTCAAACTCCCTGCATTTCTGTTCCTCTGGCTTTTGCACGCTTCCTGCCTAGGACTCCCTCACTCTCTGTCTCCATTCTCAAGCTTTCGCTCCCTCGCTCGTAATGCGCTGCCACCCTTTCTGGCTCATTCTTCCTCCCACTCCCTCACATGGCTTTTCCTCTCTCTTTCTCTCTCGCTCTCGTTTACCTACATGCAGGATCTCTTCGTAATTTAATCAGGGATGATGGTGGTGGTGGGGGGTTAATCCAGTGCTGTGTCTCCATGTATGCTCTCTGTCTCAGGACTGATCTGATTATTCTTGTTCTGCCTCAGTACCCTACAATTACACCCAGGATTTCATAGTGGGATGCCAGGGGGAGGCATACTCTCCTGCCAGTGCTTGATGGGGCAGCACAGGCAGTGCTAGTCCTTTTAAACGCATAAAGATGTGACTTTAAAATTAATAACCTGACACACTGCAGCAATGAAATAATTTCAATAATTATGCTTTATACCTGTAGAAAATAAAATCTGTTCTATCAATACAAAATATTTGATCTTTTTATCAACACAAATTTTTAATAACAAAGGAAAATATCAACAGCAGTTTTAAAGTTATGAACATCAAAAAATTGCACCCCTGTTGGAAGTCTTTCAAAAACGTGACCCACCCAAGTCTATATTTCGCACTGTTGTTAAGTATTTCTATGTGGTGTGGTTACACAGCCCTGTTAAATTTGTATTCAACAAACCCATAATTGAAAGGTAACAAAAGCTAACTTTTACCATTGTAGTTCTCAGCTGCTTTTGGTTTCAGTTCTTTTCTCATTTCCACATAAACTAACCGATTAATCTGGAGAAAGGTCAGAATTTTACCCTCTGACACAGCTTTGATTCAAGTCTAACCAAACAAAAATACATTCAATACAGAAACCCTTACACCCATATTAACTGGGAATCAAACCCATGACCTTAAAGGGATAGTTCACCCACCCCAAAAAAACTGAATTATTTTTATGGCGATCCAAATTCCCATTACTTTTTCTCCTTGGAAAAAAAAAAAAAAAAAAAAAAAAAGGAGAATAGTAGTCTTAGTCACAATTTACTTACATTGCATCTTTTTTTTTTTTTTTTTACATACAATGAGACTGAATGGTGACTGAGGCTAACATTCTGTCTAACATGTCATTTTGTATTCCCAGAAATAAAGCCATACAGGTTTGGAACATGTAAAGGTAAATAAATGGTTACAGAATTTTCTTCTTTTCTTTTTTTTTTTTTTTAAGTTTCTGTTGTAAATGTTACTGATGAAAGAAAGTTGCCACAGGATGTTATCGTCCACGTGGCTCCTGGAGAGCTAACGGCCCCCAAGCGGTGGTCAGAGGGGCTTCTGTTTGACTTGTGACACATTACTGCAGTGACGGTAAACACAGCGCTTTGAGCCGTCACTCTTGTGCTGAGTGAGAGCCATAAATAGCAGAAAAATGCTCAAACACAGCAGCTCATTTGAAATTCAGTTTGGACAAGTGACTACTGTTACCTGTCAAGACTGCAGACACTACATAACACACACAGCCTCGCAGACCCCATTATGCCAGCTGCCGAGTGTTTAAACTCACGTTTGCCCTAAACAGCTCCAACACTGGGTTTTATTTAATACAGAATTTCGATTATACTGTACATAAACCCAGGTTAAGTAAGCTTCTGGTACCTGATTGTAGCATGCTATAAATGGGCTTCTCTTTTTTTTTGTTTGGTGTTCATATGGTAATTCTACACCATTGGCACAAGACAACTGAAGGGCAACCGAGAAGGCAGTCATGCATTTTGCAGGTTAGGTGTGCAGGGACTTAGTGGTGATCGGGTCGAACGTGATGTCATCGCTAGTTATTAATAACTCAGGAAATCCACTTCCAATAAATGCAATCAGCATAAATAAGGTTATAAAACTCATCCAACAGGGTCTGTAATTTAACCTTCAGAGACATACAGAATAGCAATTTATATATATATATATACCTGTATATATATGATCTTGTATTGTAGGAATTGATTTACTTTTTGCATTTACTTTTAACTGAAAAAAACACTGCAGGTTTTAGATCCCCAGAGGACACTCTAGAGAAGAGAAAAGCAAAGAAAACAAAAAAAATGTGCCGGCTTTAAAAACTTAAGTCCCAGGTAACTGTCACGTCTCAGGTATCAGCCGGAGGGGATCGAGCATCAGCATAGAGAATGGAAGCTGAGTGTCAGAACGGCAAAGGAAACCAGACGTGAGCAGAATAGCAAATGAAACCAGTGTGTCATCATGCATTTTATATTGTCTCGCACTTGTCGGGCCTGTGAAAATCCCTGTGAATGGTTTCAAGCTCAAGACCACCGCAGGGAGAATTATGATTACCTTTCTATACAGATACCATATGATAAACACTGATTCTTTCCCTACAGAAAAATGAAAAGTATATAGGTGAATCTCACAAAAACATGTCAAGATAGCATCATTATTTATATACTTAAAAAAAACTAAGCCTATTTTTTTTTTTTAAACGTAATTTTTTTTTGCATTGTGAAATTAAGATAATTAAAGAAATATTCCAGGTTCAAGATAACCTGAAATATTTTAAAATCATCCTAAAATTAAAAAAGAAAATACTGCAATGAAGTATTCTGCAATTACTTTGGGGTCTTTTTCGCATTTCTAATTACAATGCAAAAAAATGTAAATAAAACTGCCCTAAAAATAGTCCTTATTCTAAATTTTCTTTAAGCAAAATATAAATTTTTCTTTTGATTTTGGGGTGAAATATGACCTGGACCTCAAAATCTAGATAGTTTTAATGACTTTCAAACATGATCTTTCTACAATCCATGTCGGGGAAAGAAAAAGATTTGGTTTAGGAAAAGAAACAATTTTGTGTTGCAAACAATCTCCTGGCGTTCCTGAGAGATTAGCATACAGTAATCCACGACAGACAGACTAACATTACTAACACTTCTATACCGGTTCACCTAGTTAAAGAAAAACAGAAACCGTGTTCCTTAAGAATGACACATTCATTTATATACATACACATACTGTATTTATATACATCATTTCTAGAAAAAAGAAAAAAGTACAACAACATACATTGACAGAATTTGCTCATGATTAACAAAAATGACCCTCCAAATTCCACCGCAAAGACATGTAGTTTGAAAAACAGTCCTTTAATACACAGGTAAAGGAAGAAAATGCATTCAATAGTCCTAAATCGGTTCAAATTGGCTCAAAACACCAAGTGTAAAAGGCATGCAAGACTAAACCCTGAGAGGTTTTAGATAATCAGGAGGTATGGCTTTCGCTGCTGTCAACGTTTGAAAGGTTACTCGTAAATTTACTTATGTCCTTCAACATTTGGTATTTCAATCCTTTATTTATAAGCTTGAGCCTGCCTAAAACAACTATTCACAAGAAATCAAGACAAATTCCAACAACCCTCAGCTATTGACGTAAAAAAAGAAAGCAAGACAATAATAAGTGCATACATACAGAAAAAAAAAAAAAATTCTTCCTTTAAAGGCCAAGGGGCCATAAACTGTCATATAATCACCTTATAGAGGCTTCGTCTACACCAGAAAAATACTTTTAAGTAGGCCAGATTGACTAAGACTGAAATACACAGTTATATGCAATTCTAGATCAGAGGTCTAAATTTGTGTAAAAAGTCACTAGAATTGGCATTAAAGGAATAGTCTGTTACCACCGAAAAAATTTGACCTTTACTTCTAAAAACATACCAAAATTTTTTTAACTGTTTGCACTTACAATGGAAGTATATGGGGCAAGTATACTGCACAATATGACCCATATACTTCAATTGCAAGTGCATACAAGTTCAAGGGGTATTTGTATTTTTGAACATTCAGATATCAGAGGTGATGTATAAACCGAAATAATGGCTCAGCAATGTATGCATTCATATTTAAATCCTTCATTAAAACAGCTAATAAACGAATGCTGAAAGGTAGTACAGTGAAACGTTGTAATGTGCATTATCTTCGTTCCTCTGTAAGGAACTGCATCGTGGTAAAGACCTCCGCCAGTGAGGCAGTATGGAGTGGACAGATGAAAATATGGTGAGCGTAAACTGCTATATGACCAAGTTTAGAAAATCACAAATGGGCGATCCTTCACAATAAGAACATTGTCAACTTCTTGTCTGAAGATGAATCACAACAGACATAACAAGAAGCCTTCGGGTTTCAGATTGAAATGTGTGTACTGACAGGAAGTGATAAAAGCGATGCAGCCAGACTCATTTCCTAAAATTAGAGATGAAAGTTTCATAGACGTCCCCCAGTGCATTTTGTTTTCGCAGTGCTTGAAATATATTTCCTAGTTAAATGTCTCGGCATCAAAGAGGTTTGCAAATGGTCAGCTGAAAGCCTTCCTCTGATGGCTGAACTTGAAGACAATCTGCATTCTCAAATTACCCTCTGACAAGCGCAAGCAAGACTTGCATTGGGTCGTTTAAGTTCACGCTGTAAACAGCCTCCTAACCACCAGCTGACTCGAAAAATATAGGAGCTAAAGAAGGTTGAAGAGAAAGATGTTCCATTAGAAGGACAAACATACATTCGAGATCTTCTAAATTCATTAAACGTCCTATCTTGTCGAGAAGCAAGGTACCAAAAGTATTTCAAGAGTAGCCCTTTGCTCTTTTAACAGAGGGCACAAAAACACAAAGAGAAATGTTCAAATAAACATATCACTTCCTTAAAAAATGAGACAAAAGTTAGTGGTCAAAGATTGTCATCATCCAGCATCTTGTTGACTCCTTCACAGATCTTCTGCAAGTGTGCACGGTAAACTTCCGAAGGTCCATAGAGCGCCGCGAGGAAGTCACAGTCGGAAAAGTGATTGAAAACGTGGTTGATACGACTGTGAGATTTTGCTGTTAGGTGGCGATTGACGACCTGGTGTAGCAGTTCACGACAATCGTTGAGTAGATTGCTCATGACGCGACGGTCAAAAGTGAAATCGATCTGGTAGAAGCTAACGGCCGTCATCGCGAGAGTGTGCACTTTCTTTCGAAATCGTTCGACTAGTGCCAACTCCTCGTTGTTGAACTGGCCGTTTCGGTAGAGGACGCCCAACTTGACCACCATCTTAATGAGGTTCTTAATAATCTTTTGGGCTTCCTTGCGGTTGCGCGTGTACTCTTTGGTCACTCGATACAGCTCGTCTAGTACCTCGCTGCTGGTGTCGTCGATGAAGAGGTTAGCCACCGTCTTGGTTGCCATCTTGCTCATGAGCTTCTTCTGGGCCTGCAGGGCCAGGCTCTTCGTGCTGAAAGAGTCCATGATGTCTACAAATGAGATACAAACAAAAAACAGTCATTGAAAAAAAAAGCTTTTCAGACTGGAAAGACAAAAGAGTGAGCTTAAAACGGAGCAGCGGTTTCGCATTTTCCAAACAAGAGTCATGCATCCAAATTAGGACAACAGATGTTTATCTTGAAGGCTTCGTCTGGATGTGTCCTGTATATAGAAAACACATTTGACTCCCATCTGAAGCCAAAACATAAATGAAACAAGATTATCATTAAAACATGAAGACAGTAATATCTTGACATCCAATAACATCTAGAAATGGCATGTTCCACTAATACGGTCCAAAAATACAGTCTGAAACCTTCAAGACCTTCCGAAAATATTGATCGTCAACCTCGGGAGATATTAAATGATCAGCTTTTTTCCTATACATTTTATTGTATTATTTTTTTTTTACAAGGTACTCCCTCTGCAAGTTGCCTCCCAGCATTTACAGAATCAATGGCCAATTTACAGGTTTTGTATATAAGTAAACAATAGACCAACATTTAAACATGGCATCCAAGCATTTCCTCTCTCACACGGCAAATGCCACACTTTTAGACACTTAAAACAATGGGCTTCCTAAGTCTCTCACAGGCCTGACAGGACAATTTCCCTTTCTTAAAATGACCGCTCCCTCGGGACATGTTCCACTGAACAGAATTGCTTCAATACTGCACGTCTGACTGGTCATTATGGTGAACTGTTGCAAAACTAAACCAGTGAAATCATTAGGAAGTGTTTCTGAGACCAGTGGCTTCTCCAGAACATTGTCTTTTAAACTTGCCATTTGCATTCCTTTGAAACAGCATGTTTGATGTGGCTTTTCCCAGGGAAAATTTTCTCATGACAGTATCCGCAGTTAACAAGACTTCTAACTAGGCCAGATCCTTGGTTGTTTTGAATGGATTACACATCATTTGCCTCACCTTTTATTAATATCTGCCAGCATCAAAGGGAAATCATTTGAGAAAGAGACAAAGTGTGATCAAGATTCAACCATCATGCTCCCCCGGCAGACAATTTTCACATGCATAACAATTCTAGATGCATTGCGCAACAAACAATTCAGTGCTGTCCAAATACTCCCACAAAACAGATGACAAACATCTTATATATTGGCCACTCGAAACTTTGTCTCAGAGGAAATGGATTCCCTGGCTATTTTTGTGGGTTGATATGAATCTAAAAACATTTACCAGCACTTTAAATGCTCAGAAAAATAGAGGATATATTGATACAAATGAAGTCTCATTTCTAACTTCTAAGTTCTCTAGGTTTGCACTACCAGCTGCAGCTGAATACAATGTTTGAATGCTTTCCAAGAAACACTGGGCAGTGACCAGCTCTCAAACGTTATCATTAGTGGTGAGGTTTACAAGGGTGAAAAGAAACAAAACATTAAAGTTAATGTTACAATGGAAGACTGTGCTGTTGTTGTACTCTTTATAACAACCAGTGTGAACCAGTGTGAAATGAACAACAACCGCAGAGGTACACAACAATCCCAGCAACCCTCATAGCATCTGATTCACAATTGGACAAAGAAACTGTAACAAGAAACTGAGGTTTTATGTTTCTCACCATCAAGCAGGAGCCAACACTCACCTTCTTGGAGGTATAGGGTTACATTCTCCATGCTTGAGGACTCAGAAAGCAAAAGATTGTGGAGAACACCAGAGATCATTGGGCTATGACTAAGGACATAAGGTTTCAGACTGTACCAGAGCCTGTCTGTCTGAACTGATTATCTCAGGTGTGAAGAGGAGTGAGTGATTTCACCTGTAGGCCACACCAACCAGGTCAGGGTTTGGCTAGTTTGCTTCAATAGTAAGTCTCTTCTGGTATATGCGACTACAACAACATATTGCGGCAAAAACAACCTTTCTCCACTGACAACCATTAAAAACTAAACTTTTTCACTAGCAAAATGTAAACAACAAAAATGTCATTAGGTAGTGGATGTTTTACCAGGGCCCAATGTTTTGGAGATCTGAAAAAAAGGAAAAAAAGTAGCAAAAATGCACAACAATTACTTTTTTAAATTTGTGTTTTGTGTTCAAAAATGTAATCAGAATAAATGGCATTGGAGCTGAGTCTATGGGGAAAGATGCTTTTTGCACAAAATGGTGAATTTATGGCATCTTCCAGCAGGGGCTAACTGCTTAAAGGCTAGGTTATAATTAGTTTTTCGATGTACAGCTGCATCTAGTGCACGGTCAATCACTCTAGGCTTTCAAAGTATACTATATTGACCGTGACCCCATACGGACATGTGCAATTCATGCACACTAACTGCTCTATGGTACTCTTTAGAACAGCCAACGCCAGGTGCGTGTGCCAATGACACTCAAAGAAGTGAACTGTTCGCATGTCTAGAAAAACTGGGCTGCACACGGACGATTTGCGCGTACTGTGCATATGACGAAATTTGTTTGTTTGAGAACCAATAGCGTGAATTTGGGGCGGGATTATCTGTTTGACTCACCAATAGCAGATGGGAGGATTATTCAGGAAAGCTGTTTGAAGACAATTTTTATTATTGCAATTCTGTTTGGTGGTGCTAGTAGTGCAGAAATTACCCACTTCAACTTTAAGCTAACCAGTCAAACGTTGACCCCCTGATTCAAATATAGAATATTCAGTCATGTGTCTTATGACTCAAGGCTAAAAAAAGACATTTCCGTCCATAAATGGGCTAGTCAAGCAACTGCAATTGAGATAAATGAGGAATGCTAACAGATAGCTCTCTCCAGGTATAATAGACCCCCTTGACGCCCAACCACTCTCCCTTTCGCCCTCCCCAATAATTAGACCTATGCCTCAAGGAAACAAGAAACGAGCTTCAGAGGTTTCCTGCAGCTGGTAAGACCAACAAAAGGGCCAGTGTCCAAACTCAAGGGTGCAGCTAGTGTATTTGGTGAGTTCAATGCATCTGTTTTCAGGGATGTACTCAGGCAAGGTGGAATCACAGTGTGCAACAGCAGCAGTTCTCTCTCATCTGGTTTTGTTCAACAACTCTCTCTCATTTGGTGTGGTTACATAACCAGAGTAGCTCTATATGACATGCTCTTCGTGTCACAGTGCTGCATGGAGTTGACATGCTGGCTCTGTTTCAAAAACAAGCGAGCTGTCTTGCTATCCACTACTTACATGGGCAGCTGCCTTCTAAAGGTTGAAACATTCTCTACGCAAGTACATGAACGCAAATGTGAGCGCTTGGCCACCGCATTGCCTAAGTGCATCCGGTTGAACATGCTTAACGTGCGTTTTTGCATTACTGTGGCATTCTTGCATTATTTATTGCTAAAAATATATTGACTTGAACTTACTTGCCCAGCAATATTCTCTTCAAACTGCGCCGCCATGACAGTAGTTGACTCGAAAGAGAAAATTCACAGTTGAAGGGGACGGTTCACACTTCTCTCGCAATAGCACCCCTTGTGGAAACGTTGAGAATGCAATGCGTACTTGCTTTGCATTATGAATTGTGATCTGACACATTTTGGAACACAAATACGCATGAAATCGAGCTTGCTTAGCTAGAAGCGTCTACATTCACCTACTTGCGTAGAGTATGTTTCGGGCTTAAAGGTGCTGAAAGCGATTTCAGCCATTCTTCTTCCATGAGACAGAGCCATTGGATTAGCCACAAGCTTATTTGAGAGCAGAAACGGTTGTTAAAAACAACAGTAGTAAAATAGCGCCCTCAACTGACAACTGTTTTGAACAACTTGGTTTAAAAATGCATTATGCCTCAATAATTCGCTGCAACTACAATACTATGAAAACGTGCAAAATGATTGAGTGGCAGAAAGCGTCATTGTCCGCGGACACATTTTTGCTTGCTGTTTACAGAGTCCAGAGCTGTTACAGAGACCGGTTAGATATCTCAGGGCACTTATTTCATTAATGTCTTTAAGGGAGTAGTAAAATTTTTTGCATACCTTTTCATTAAAAAAATAGCTTACAGCACCTTTAAGGCAGAATGCTAAATGAAATGGAACCTAATAAGTAACCAATTTGGAAGGCTTTAGGCATCAAAGCGCGTTATACAAACAACGCTCTTTGCGCAAAGTGCCCTCACAACTGATTTCAATAGACTTTGCTGTTAGCATGTTGCCGAGCTAAACGTAATACTTAAAATGCAAATATTGGGTAAAAAAGTTTTTTTAAATTTTTTTTTATATTAGATTTAACTTTATTTATCGATACTTTTGAGATCATCTCAGTGTACATGTAAATGGGATTGCCTTGTCGACGAAGGATATGTTTGATGAAAAATTTGGCCAAAAGAAAGTATCGTCAGAAACAGCGTTCTTACAGGGAGCACACATATAGTACCTTAAAATGCTTACTATGTAGGGAGCTCACTAGGTTTTGGAATAGAGCAGCTCTGTCATTGCCTGCTGTAGGGTGCATGACAATATACAAACCCAATTCCAAAAAAGTTGGGACAGTATGAAAAATGCTAATAAAAACAAAAAGTAGTGATTTGTAAATTATATTCACCCTTTGTTATATTGAAAGCACTACAACTACACATAAGATCTTTTACCTTGTGAGTTTTATTTATTTATTTATTTTTTTATGTACAGTAATTTCAAATCAGATGATTGCAACATGCTCCAAAAAAGTTGAGGCAGGGGCAATTTAAGACTAATAACAATTTGACGAGTTAAAATAACAAGGTGATGTGAAACAGGAGATGTTAAACAGGTGAGGCAATCGTGTCATAGTATATAAGGAGCCTCCAAAAACAGCCTAGACCTTCAAGAGCAAGGATCATTCGAGACTTGTCAATTTACCAATAGATGCTTCAGCAAATAATCCAGCACTTTGAGAACAATGTTCCCCAAAGACAAATTGGAAAGATTTTGGGCATTTCACCCAATACAGTGCACAATATAGTTAAAATATTCAAGGAGTCTGGTCAAATCTCAGTGCGGGGCAAGACCTCAGACGTCACTGTCTTAAAAAACGTAATTCATCTGTAATGGGTATCATGAACAGGGGCTTGGGATAACTTTAGTAAACCTTTGTTAGTCAACACCACTCGCCGCTGCATACACAGATGCAAGTCAAGACTTTACTATGTAAAGGAGAAGCCATACATCAACACTGTCCAGAAGCGCTGCCGACTTCTCTGGGCTCAGTCTCATCTTAGATGGAAAGTAGAACAGTGGAACTGTGTTTTTTGGTCTCATGAGTCCACATTTCAAATAGTTTTTGAAAAACACAGCCGTCACATTATCCGGTCCAAAGAGGAAAAGGACCTTCCAAGCTGTTATCAGCGTCAGGTTCAAAAGCCAGTGTCTGTATGGGCCAGGGGTGTGTCAGCACCCATGGCATGGGTAACTTGCACATCTGTGAGGGCACCATTAATGCAAACAGATATGTACAAATTCTGGAGCAACATATACTGCCATCCAGCACCCAGGAAAGTCCCTGCATTTTCAGCAGAACAACTTCAAAACCACATACTGGCCGAATAAGCAGAGAGTGTGTGTGCTATATTGGCCTGCCTGCAGTCCTAACCATCTCCAATTGAGAATGTGTGGCGCATTATGAAGCACGCCATCTGGCAACGAAGACCCTGTACAATTGTGCACCTGCATAATGGATGAATGGCGGAAACGTCCACTTTTTAAACTTAACAAACTTGTGTCTTCAGTGCCCAAACGCTTAATAAGTGTTATTAGAAGAAATGGTGATGTTTCACAGTGGTAAACACTCGACAGTCCCAACTGTTTTGTAGTGTGTTGCAATCATCTGATTTGAAATGACTGTACATTAAAAAAAACAATGAAATTCACAGGTTAAAACATCATATAATATGTAGTTGTAGTGCTTTCTATATAGCAAAGGGTGAATATAATTTACAAATCACTCCTTTTTGTTTTTTTTAGCATTTTTCATACTGTCCCAACTTTTTTGGAATTGGGGTTGTAATACAATGATACCAAAAGTTCACTCTCTCTCTCTCTCTCTGGCCACAGCGGTGCCATGAATTATTCAGTGGTTCCACAAAATAGTCCTGAGGTTTAATAATGCATGAACCAATTTGGAAATATAGGGGTTTAAGTCGACTAAATGTGTTTTTGTACAAAGGTGATCAAAGACAGGGACGTTCATTATGAAAATCAGCCTCTCCCACAGAATTAGAGTGAGGACTTTCGACTATCTACAGCACACTCATATGCCCCATTGAAGAATATACATGAAAGTATGTAAAGTTTAGTGATAAACCAATATATCTGCCAGGTGGGACTATGTGTTTTCAAACAATGGAAGACATGGACAAGGGTTTTTCTTCAACCACTGTCTCAAGACACAAGAAACTGGAGTCGTCATCAATGCATCAATGAATCTTGATGGTCTTTATACACAAAATTGAATCCAACTATATAAGTCACAACTCTAAAGTACCTATTTCAACAAAGTTTATTTAGAGGGTACATACCTTGAGGATTATTATAAGTTTGATCAAAATGTTTAACTGCATAGAATTAATGCCAGTTGATAGCCATTATGAAGGCCAGACTACGTCTTCAAGAAGTCTGAAGACAAAAAAAGCACTATGACTGCCATGTAACTGAACTTTGCAGTCCAGTATAAAAGGTCATATCCCCCTGTATCTGTCAATGAGTTACCGGCCTGTTACATATAGAGAGTTTCCATAGAATGAATGGCTTTTATCTTAAATATTTGTTTACACTGATTTACATCGTACTCTTTGTGTTTGGTCCACCCATGCAATGGAAGCACATTTCAATGTAGGTTATACTCATTTACAGAATGTCCATATTTATTCCCTGATGTACATGCAAAAGAAGCATAAGTAACAGGAAATTATAGAGACAGCACTTAATATACATGCAATATAGTATGCATGCATAATCAATCAATAATACAATTTCAACCAATACAGTAACTATAGCTATTTGCAGACTTGAAAACAAACTTCATATCCTCTGATAGACATAAAAGGAAGAACAATAAATACTTTTGAAGTGTTCCTGAATGCAAAACATGCAGAATAAATGGTAGTTGGATTACTCACTCACCTCTCCCCTATTTGAACCGGATACTGCCCGTCTAAAGTGTAACTTTGGTTCTTCAAACGTCCATTTAGACGTTATAAACACACTGACAGCCAAAAACCAGCCTATAACTGCATGGATAAGAATTAAATCTCTCTTATAAGGCCAGTTAAATGTGTCCACAACGTATAATTTGTCTCTCAGGCTCTGGTGTAAATAATTCAAGCGTTTTCTTCTCCCTCTTTTCGCGTTTGGTTACGAGTTTGTAACCTGACTCCACCTTTACGAAAAGTTTCAAACTTGAGGGTCAGGAGCGCTCGATGATTGACGTTCTAATTGACCAATCACGCTAGAGACTGGGTTCCCAGCGGACCAATCAGAAAGCAGAGAGGCCCGTATGTTCAGCCCCCTACATGGTTTCCCGTCATTATCCCTGTGAAAATCCAAAGCTGGAAATTTCCCAGAGGAAATTCTGTTCTGAACAATGAAGGGAAACTCTCGTAACTTAACATTTTTGTCATTTCTGTCGACCTTAAAGACGTTTTATTGGGCTGTTGATCTGAATAAGACATAAATACGTTGGCATTTGAATGTTAAATGTTACCTGAGTGCTGTATTTATGTATTATTTGTGTATTGTACGAATACTCAGCTAAATAAAATGGTACAAGAGAGATTTAATGTCCAGTCAAGGTCCTGCCCGGATGTTTTTGACCTGTTTTCCCCGGTCCATTCAGAAACATCCGGTTTCTGTAAATAAACACTAATCGTAAACATCCTCCAGTGACTGAAAACACACCTGCATCCACATATGGAAACAATTTAAAATATGCCATTTATAGTGTAAATAGAAACAATCTAGTATCGTATTACTGTTATTTGTTTTCACAGAGAGCATTCGTTTTGGTAAATGGTAAATGCATTTATTATAGATTACCCATGTGCATACTATTTAGTTTCACAATGTAAGTGAAGGGAAAAGTAGCGTCATGATGCGATGTAAAACACCACGATAGCGCCACCGTGTGGATGAAATCAAAGTGCATGATTAACCAATATAATACAATAGAATGTGGACTATAAACCAAATCACATATTGATGAATCTTTTTTACAAAAGATGAAATTATAACATTTCTTTCAGAATGGCTCCCAGATAGCACACATCTCTTCTTTTCATCTGGAAAGCATCACAATCGAATTAGCATCTGCTAAACATCTTAAAAACATCAGATTTGCAAACATTATATCTCATAAACATCTGAAAGTCATCTGATGAATGTCTTATTGACATCCGAATGGAAATGTCTTATAGACCTATTGCAGAAACAACTTAAAGGTGCAGACAGTCATTTTTTTTTTTTTTTTTTTGTCATTTAACCCACATGCACTGTCCGGTCATTTTTGACCGGAATCAATTTCGTTTCTTCAATAAAACTGGTTTCCTTTATCTGACGGGTACGAGACTTGGAGACTTTTCATCTATTTGATATCTGAACACACACAAAGAAATTGGAGTTGATTCGATCAGTCTAAGTGGTAGAAAAAAACAAATAGTTACACTTGTACTGTTCCCGGTCAAAAGTGACCGGCATAGGAAATGAATGGGAAACACTAAAAATCACAGATTTTTTAAAAATTATTATTTATGATATAAAATCTAAAAAACAGCCACAATGCAGAAAAAACACACAGAGACATGAAGGGGTGACACTACCACACACACACAGACACAACTGAACTGGTCAGACTATAAAGCAGAACAATTTTTTTTAAAATTTGTCAACAACAACAACAAAAACAAAAAGCAAATCAGCCACAATGCATAACACACACACACACACACCCACCCCCACCCCCACACACATTCATCTTGTTACAACCAGGGATAAATTAGGTTATTACTTGTTATTCTACTCATGTCAGGTATGCAAACACTGACAAAATAACCTCAAACAAATAAAAACAAATGTTAAACTTTGACAAAAGTAGTCTTTGATCATGTTTAACTATATATCTAAATGCAGAACTTGTGACAAAATCTAGAAATCATATTCTCTTCAGTCAGGGATGAATAAGTAGCTCTCTGCAGCCATCTTGTGGTTATACATGTAATGTCATCTGTTTTGTGTGTGTGTGTGTGTGTGTGTGTTTAAATTGACAGCAGAGTTTGATTCTTGAGACTTCACCCAAATGCACAACTTTAGTGCTTTTACATTATTTAATTTAGAGTTGTTACATTTCTTTCATAACAATTAAAAGAATTACAAAATTACACATTTGTAATTTTAAAATATATCTATAAAATCATAAGCACTCACATGAGATGAAGACTCTAGTCATATCAGTAACCTTATAAAAGCTGTTTTAATCTACATGGAGAGGGTCCCCCCATGGGGGCTGCCATGTTGGAATCACATGACCAGCCGAATATCACTCACTTATTCTCATTAACCACAATGTTATCGGACACTTTCACCCATGGGTAAAATGAATCATGGCTAACTCTGAATAGTGAATTTCTACAATGACATTGGTAACTTAAAACTATTGTGTTTGAATGATGATGCATCCACACCGCTTGGTGTGGGTGTAAGTCCAAGACGTCACATTCAAAAAATTACTGACTGCACCTTTAAAGAATACGTCTTGCAGATGTAAACACACACACATCAAATAGACGTCTGGGTGATTCACATGTGCTATCAGCACTCAGTGTTAGGGGGTGCTGCTCTCCCTTAGGAAAGTCTTCGGTCGTCCGTTTCAAGTCAATGTATTAAGAAGAAGATTGTGTCAAGATGTGATGTTCATTTTAAACAAATTGTCTGTGCTAATATTTGGTGCATGTAGTATTTGGTAAGAAACCTAATTGCAAGTCCATTGATTAACCAAATACAACTCTTTTAGCACTTTGGCAACTCTTTAATTATTTTACTTATTTTTAGGTGGCTGCCTTTGTTTTTTTTTTTTTTTGATTAAATAATCTATAAGGCTTATTATGAAATATAAAATAAATAAATAATAAAAAAAAAAACTGATGTGATATATTGACTGCATAAAGTGCATTTTAAAAGATTTAGCTTAAATGTTAAATTATATTTTAAATGATTTAAAACAGTATATAACGTAAATCCAACTAATATACACTAAGATCCTCCCACATAATTTTAAGTGGAAAATCAACGCTGCGGCCCATGGTGACGCCACAGGGTAATTATGTTACTGTCACTTTAAACAAGTTCCGCTTCTCTCTCTCTCTCTCTCTCTCTCTCTCTCTCTCTCTCTCTCTCTCTCTCTCTCTCTCTCTCTCTCTCTCTCTCTCTCGAATCTGTATGAAGATAACGGGCCTCTAGACTTAGGAAGTCCGATTCGTTTTCGCGACTCGGTTCGTTCAAACGATTCGTTTCGAGGAACCGCCAAAAAAACAAAACAAAAAAAAACATGCACCGATTCGCGTGGGAAGTCCCAGCGTGGCAACGTGTTCGTTAAAGAAAATAATAAAACATTACTATTTAATCAACATTAGCTATTATGTTGTTTAATATAGTTGCACCTTATTGCAAGTGTATCTTTCATGTTCCTGTTGATGCAGTCACGCTTGTAAACAAACTAACTTAAAGTTTCGATATTGCATTAGCATATCCGATATCGATATTCCGATATCCGATATTGCATTAGCGAGCGTGTTTCCACGGTTTCAACATAGCAATCACTTTCCAAACGAAGCTTTGCGAATCGGTTCGTGCACTGAATCGTTCAAAAGAACCGACTCAAAAGAACGATTCGTTCACGAAACGGACATCACAATCTGCTTTTTGCTCAGTTAACCTTAACTTCACGGCATGGCGCGTCTTTCACTGCCCAGCGGTAGATGTGGATAGGTTTTTAGGTCGTTTTTGTCATTTTATGTTTTATTGTGTGTTGCGGACAGACATGTGCGTCTGTGAATATGATCACATCCTGCTGAGCGCTTTTGTGCGCACGTTCATCTGAGCCTCTTCTTCATTTAGCGCTTTTTTCAATCATTATTTCTATCTGTTTTCTATCCACATGTGGACATATTGAAGGATTATTTGTGGTTTAGACCTCTCGATGTGAGATGAAACCCAGATAAGATGTTATATAAACCGAATAAGGCAAAAGAGAGGACGCGCATTTTGGCACGTGAAGAATAAAGCATATGAGCAATCCCATGCACGGAATATAAAGAGGCAAACAGACACTGGCTATGGATGTTTTCTGCATTATTTATGATATCCTGGTTGCATTTATAATATAGTAACATGCAGATTCATATATTGTGCAATGTATGGATATGTTGTAACCTGAGTTATAGTGAATTGTAATATAGCCTATTATATATATATATATATATATATATATATTCAGATGAGATTCCTTATTTATATTTAAGAAGTTAATAAAATGATGGCAATCCATTAACACCCCCATTTTATTTAATTTTATTATATAGGTATGCTATAATATAGCAAATCTCCTCTTTCCTCCTGACATTGGGGGTTAAGGTTGGCATCTATTTGTTTGACATAATTTCGTAATTAGTATTAGTAGTTTATTAGGGCTACTTTAGAAGACCGAAGAGACAGTCAGGATACTTTAGAGACCATAATCAGCTTAAAGTTTCCAGGTTTACAGCAGCTATAACTGGTTGGCACATTGGCCCTGTGCATTCCCATTGCTTTCTAGCCCCAAAGTTGCTTTTATAGCTGTTATTATAGCTATTATTCTAGTGGTTCTAGAGTAATGGACATGAATAACGATGATGGTTCCTCCAGCGATGGCATGGAGATGGAGATCATGCCTGGCTATACGGAGCTCATCACAAGGGCATATTCCGTCATGTTCAGTGCCTTTAAAGACTGTAAAGACTGTGGACTGGAGCGGTCCAGAAGAACCTTGCTGGATCACGCCGACATCACCTGGATCGAGATCTTCATGTTCGTCATGTGTGCGGTCATGTGGACGCAGATGCGCAGGGGATTGACTGCGTATTTCTTTCAGGTACTTACACTGTAAATTCTCAGTCAATGCATGTACAACTTGTGATAGACCGATAGCCTATATATATATCGGCCAAACGGAGTCATTTGCCGATATTTGGCCATTTTGAGATGAGCCATATTCGATTGCAAATTCTAGTTATTGCAAAAGTTACCATCGAGGTAAATATAACTAGCGATAGACATATGGACCAATGCCATTTAATTGGCCGATTTTTGGCCATTGTGAGGTTATCGGTTTTTGGCCAATAATCATCTTTGCTTGTGATTTCCAATTACAGCAAATGTTACCATCCATGCAATTACAACTAATGATATACTATATCTCAATGCAATTTAATTGGCTGATATTTGGCAGATATTTGGTCGCAGTCAAGACAAACATAACTAGTGATAGACAGACATATATACACTGTATATATCAACTAATGCAATTTAATTGGCTGATATTTGGCCATTTTGAGATTATCGGCATTTGGCCAATAACAGTTTCTTCGTGTGGCTTCTACTTTGTGCAAAAGTCATGGTCAAGACAAATACAACTAGTGATAGACAGATATATATCGACCAACACCATTTAATTGGACGATTTTGGCCATTTTGAGATTATCAGTTTTTGGCCGATAGCCATCTTTGCTTGTGATTTCTAATTACAGCAGACGTTACTGTCAATGCAAATACAACTAATGAAATATATATATATGAACGCAATTTAATTGGCCGATATTTGGATGATATTTGGTCGCAGTCAAGACAAATACAACTAGTGATAGACAGATATACAGTATATCTACCAACACCATTTAATTGGCCGATATTTGGCTGTTGTGAGATTATCAGTTTTCGGCCAATAACCACCTTTGCTTGTGATTTCTAGTTACAGCAAACGTTACCGCTAATGCAAATACAACTAGTGATATATATATATATATATATATATATATATATATATACACACACTGATCAGCCACAACATTAAAACCACCTGCCTAATATTGTGTAGGTCCCCCACGTGTCGCCAAAACAGCACCAACCAGCACCTCAGAATAGCATTCAGAGATGATATTCTTCTCACCACAATTGTACAGAGTGGTTATCTGAGTTACCGTAGACTTTGTCAGTTTGAAGCAGTCTGGTCATTCTCTGTTGACCTCTCTCATCAACAAGTGTTTCAATCCGCAGAACTGCCGCTCACTGGATGATTCTGATGGTTGATGTGAACATTAACTGAAGCTCCTGACCCATATCTGCATGATTTTATTCACTGCACTGCTGCCACATGATTGGCTGATTAGATAATTGCATGGATGATTGTTGGTGCCAGATGGGCTGGTTTGAGTATTTCTGTAATTGCTGATCTGCTGGGATTTTCACACACAACAATCTCTAGAATTTACTCCGAATGGTGCCGAAAACAAAAAACATCCAGTGAGTGGCAGTTCTGTGGACGGAAACACCTTGTTGATGAGAGAGGTCAACGGAGAATGGCCAGACTGGTTCGAATTGACAAAGTCTACGGTAACTCAGATAACCGCTCTGTACAATTGTGGTGAGAAGAATATCATCTCTGAATGCTATTCTGAGATGCGGGTTGGCACTGTTTTGGCAACACAAGGGGGACCTACACAATATTAGGCAGGTGGTTTTAATGTTGTGGCTGATATATGATATATATATATATATATATATATATATATATATATATATATATATATATATATATATATATATATATATATATATCAATGCAATTTAATTGGCCGATATTTGGTTGATATTTGACCGATATTTGGTCACAGTCAAGACAAATGACTAGTGATAGACAGAAAGATATATATACTGTATATATCAACACAAATCAATTGGCTGATATTTGGCCATTTTGAGATTATCGGTTTTGGCCGATTTGGTCTTCATGTGACTTCTACTTACCATATAAGTCATGGTCAAGACAAATACTACAAGCGATAGATAAATAGATAGATAGATATAAATCAACCAGCCTGATTTAATTGGCCGATATGTGGCTATTTTGAGATTATCGGCATTTGGCCGTTTAATACTTTTATTTACTGCAAAAGTCACAGTCAAGACGAATATATCTAGTGATAGACTAATATATATCGGCCGATAAATTGGCCGATAACTGTGTCTGCTTGGTTTTATTAACATGTGTTAGCTACTTAGTGTCTTGAAAATAGACAGTAAACCATTTCTGTTGTCATTTTTAAGCAAATTTGGAGTAAATAGTATGTAAAAATATTTTGTGTACATTGCAATCATTAAATTGTATTGCGCATATGGCAGCATTATATCGGCCATCCTGCTTCCTAGACATCAGTACTGTCATTAGTCATTAAGAAACCCTTATCGCTTGACCACTAAATACAAAAATAATTTTTCTTTGGAAAAGGTACCATGGTAATTCCTGGTACTGCTAATACATTCTACTGAGTAGTTGTTTCATGTTGTTTCTTTACCAGGTTTGAAATAATGAAAAAAATCTGCATGTTGCACTGTCAGGATTAAGACAAGACTGATTAATTAAACACCAGGCTTTTAAAGTATCATTGGCACGCTTAATGAATATTTAAAATCGTTACGAAAGATTGGTCGTTGCATCACACTATTTGTATGTTAAGGGCCATTTGAACATCAAAACTACTGTATTCATACTGTAGCTGTGACACTGTTTCTAAGAACATTTTGGACATCATTTTCACACAAATAGATGTATTGATGCATGAAGTTCACAAGTCATCATGAATGTGTTGCATTTTATGCACTGTTGAGCTCTGGGGTTTTTTCGGTCAGTGTTCATAGGTCCACAAAATTCATGTAGACCTTACCTGAGAAGAAGCAATGTGTCCAAAGAGCTACTTTACATAGCTTTGACTTTGCATTTTAGTTTTTACATATGTTTACACACAAAGGTGCCTATGCAAAGAGGCCTTTGTAACTTTTAGAGATGTTAGCTTCACTGACGTTTTGGTGACTGTGGGACCCCAAGCTGCTTATTTTCAGCCTATGTGTGTGGTGAACGTTGGTTTCACTTCCTGTATTGAAATGTGTGGCACTGAAACGTGCACTTAGAGTGCGAGTTTATAGCTTTTGAGCTTTGCTGCCTCAGCACATGTGGTGTCGTTACCAGGATCAATACCTCCTCCAGTACTTCAGTGATTCATGGGGATTCTACATCCACCGCAGGAAGTTGTTCCAGGCTGCACTATGTTGCGGTTTATTCCCCTTTCAGTAAATTATTTGCTCTCAGCATGCCGGAAGGTGCATGGCAGTTGGCGTGATGATTATATGGAAATATGCGATGTGTCAGGACCTTTGCTGGCTTGTAAACCTTGAGTCAGAGAGAGTAAGGTCTCGGGAATAAGTTACATCGCTGTAGTTTGAGAGTGGCAGCAGTAAAATGCGCATAGGTTTCGAAATGAAGAGATAAGTGACCGTTAGTCACTTATCAATGTCTCAGGAATGAATAACTCATGGCTCTTGGCTAATAATATCCCTCTTGATGAAACAGGAGGTCCCCTTCTACATAACAGACCAGAGTGGGAGAAAAATGTTTTTACTGATTCATCACAATTCTTTTTGATTCTTGTGGTAGTGTACTCCTAAACTTTGAAAATATTCACCCTTAGCAGATAAACGCATTTGAAATTTACAGTCCTTCGATATGTTCCACCAAAACTTTGTGTTTCAGTCCGAAAAGGGCTGCCAACTGTCACGTATTATACGGAATTTTGGCCAAAATTAAGATGCCCCATCCCAAAACACTCGAAGGGGACTTGAACCCCAATATGCTAAAGTATTTGTTGCTAGCTTGCAACAAGATGTAAGGTTCAATAGAGTTATTTGAACAGATCAAATTTAAGTTAGGTTAACTCAGTTCATTTAGGTTTTCACTACACAAAGTTTTTGAGTAGAGCCTACATTTTAACTTCATATATAAGAAACTTGTTTTTATTGTGTGGAACCAATGTCCACAATTGAATTCCCTTACAAAACAATCTAAACTAGCCGCAAACATGCCGCTCGATATTTTCACATGCAAACGTGCTTTATATTGCCGCAAATGTTTGTCAGAAGTTTGCAGCTCTTCACTGGTAGTGGTGAACCTCCGACAAATCTTTGGCAACAATGGACAATTTGTCGCAAGTTTGCCGCAAAGCTCATTTGCATGTGAAAATCGTCAGTGGCGAATTTGTAGCAAGTCTGCGGCAAATTTGCTATGAACTCTAGATTTTTGTAAGGGTTAAACCAACCCAAACATTTTTTTGATGTAGGATAGAGATTTGTTGCGAATTCGCAGAGACTTTCAAATTCTGCTTATTGACAAGCATATGCGGGACAAAACATTCAAATACAGATAAGTGCCATTTTACAACTTAAAAGACAACAGTGAACCAATGTTTTGTGTCATAAACTCTATATTTAATGGGAATAAATGAATCGACTCCTTGAATCAAAATCAAATCGAACTGAATCATGAGGTGTCCAAAGATTCCCATCTCTAATAACACAAAATTAAATGCAACATATAGCTGTTTGATAAAACCCTTGTGGCTTTCTATAATGGTAACTGCATGCAGTAAACAAAGTGCTGCAGGTTTAGTATTCTGTACTTTGAAATGCAACAGAAGATTGTCTTGTCTTGACTTACTCTGCAGTTTTTAGTGTCATGTGGACTATGGCCGGCTTAAAGCACATGAGTGCTATACGTAACACGATCTTTCGGCATGCTTTTTTAAACGAATCTCCATGTTACCTGATAAACAATTTATGAAATCAGCTCTTAGCGCTAATGAAGCCCATTCATTTTTAAAGTTCCCTTTTACTTTCATGTTCTCATATCCGATGGACGAAAGGCATACAGCCATCTGGCGGTCCTGTAAACTGTGTATGAAAGTGTGTGAAAAAATCAAGGTGTTGTATGTGTGCTGGTCAGGCAAACACATGCTGTTTTGGTCTCTGAAGTGACCATGATGGCCAGCAAACGCTTGCTGACATTTCCACTGTAGCCAGTCTAGCATGATTTTACCTTAACATGCTCCAGTATTAAATATTCTTAAGTTTCAATTGGCATTTTATTTGTCCTAGTAACAACACCACTACTACGATGAACTTGTGTCTGAAGATCAGCCAAAATAAATAGGATGTCACACTGTGCATTCTGCATTGTGCAGAGATTAACCTTTGAACCCGGTTTCTTAACAGTGGTTTTTATACACAGAGGTCATCGGTTCTTCAGATAGTGAAGTTCCAGATACGTTTGGATACTACACAAACATCATAACAACAACAGCTTCTGGATTTATCTTTAGTTTGCATAAAGAAATATTGAGGCTTTATGTTAATGATCCCTAATCTGTTGAAAGATTCCCAGATACAAATTTAATACAAATGGAAAAATAATACAGTGCAAATTTATGATAGCAAATGAAACATACAAACTAGACAATATTTACTCAAAAACCACAACAAATATTGACAACAGAAAAATCTTTTGCCAAGTTATCGTCCAATGTCGATCATCGCCCAAATATCAGCCGATCTACAAAATGAATAAAAGGGTGTTTCTTAAACTTTGGACAATTTAATGTCCTAAGCAGAATTAGCTTTTTTTCTGTAATATAAAGGTCACATAAAACTGACTTGGAAACATTTTACCAGGCCTTCATCATTTATTTGTGGTACTTTTTAAATGCCTTTTAGGTATAATTTTAGTGTTAAACCACTTAAACTCTACGGCTCCTGGGCGCTATATCGCAAAATAAGTGTACGCTTAAAACGGTAAAATCCCCGGATACATTAGTCAGGCATATGGGGTATCATTTGAAAGCTTTGAATCTGAACTTGCCATATAATTGAGCTTTTATCAATTATCAATTTTGCATTTGTGTTACATAAAATAACAGAATAAGGGCTGAAAACATCCACGTAGAAAAAAGCGCCACCTAGAGGTCATGTGGTAGAAATATTAATGTGAATATAAAAGTCCTTCACACAGCACTTAAAGTCATATACCAAATGAAAGCTCTCATTCTCAGGAATGTGACTGTACATTTTTATAATTTTTGGGTTTCCCTAGTACCACGGCTCAAAAGATTTTCAAAAGAATCACTAAATGAACTATGATTTCTGTCAGATATCAAATACTAACATATTTCTTTATGCACCGATCAATGCAGCTGTAAGCCCCAAGTAGCTAAAACCTTAGTTTTCTACAAAATTAGCAATTTTTTACTTGTCTGTGAGCTTGCTTGGGTGAATAATCCAATGTTATACCTAATATACAGCATCAAAAGTAACAAAATATGCAGTCCAGCATGAAAATCATGCTAAACAAATAATTGGAAAAATATTTAATCGACTATTGGTTATCAAATGTTTTATATCATTGCAAAGGGGAGAATGTTAGATTTCTAATGACACCTAAATTGAGCGTCTAGTCCACTCAGAGGCCGAGTTATTAAATGAAACAATGGGGGTGGTGCACGAACTGAAAATTAGACTGAATGTCTATGGACGAGCACATCTGTGTGGGCTAAAATGCATTAGAGCGCCACCTACATTTCAGATCGAAATTTTGTGATGGAAGGTGATTTGTTTTTTCTAATTCTTGTTGCCATCTATTGGGAAAAAATAAGACTTTTAAAGGGAGATAGAGTGAACAGAACCAGAATTACATGCTTACAAAGTTAAGACAAATTAAAAAACAAAACAAAACATATACAATATTTATAATGAATAATTGGAGTCTTTATTTTTTATTTAGGGGGTGTTCTGATTTATCGCCACTTTACTTTCTAGAAGTCCACAGTGCTAAAAGTGCACGAAGTTGAAGAAACACCCAAATTTAAATGCCAAACTCTTTAACAGATAGCTGTTGGGTTTGATACATCAAAACATGATGTTGAGTGACTCTTGGAAATGTGCAGTTCTGTATATTGACCCTGAAAGGCAAATTACAATTTACGTCCCCCCAGAGACCTGATGAATTGTACTGTCCAGGTGCCAGTATTGACATATTCCTCATTTGATGTTGTGCTCCCAGTGGACTTTGCATGCCATTATCAGCAGGCATCATCTAACATCTCAACGCTTCCTTCCTCTTTGTGCCGCCCTGTTTCGTCTACGCTGATTTTAGATGGGATACATCATCTTTCAACTGACAGCCATAAACTAACATGTTATTTCAGGAGCAATCAAAGCTTAAGGAAATTTTGGAGATTGTTGGTATAGCTGGACCCAACAGGGAGTTTGTGCGTGTATGAGGCATGGAGAGGGGTGGGGCAACAGGGTGCGAATGGGGACACAATTGGGCTCTGTGGCCTCACCTGGCCCTGTGGAGAGGTTTTTGTTTCTTTTTTGAAACTTGTCCCTCTAAAACTTCAGAAAAAAAGAATTTATTGACTCAATCACTGCTTGAATGTCCTGATCGATTATGCAACATTTTGGCACTCTCTTTATGTGAGTATGTGTTTCTTTTAAAGGGATAGTTCACCCAGAAGTGAACATTTTGTCATATAGGGTGAGTAAATAATGAATTTTTGGGTAAACACTGCTCTTTTGAGATCTTGCAGATTTAAAGAAAGAATGCCAAACAATGATGAAATGACAGTGTGGACAGTATCGTGATGGACGGCCGCTTAAATACGTGGGAAACGTGTTTCTTTGCATTGTTTTTATTCTTCTTTTTTGTCATTAGCTTTTTATTTATTTTACAAAAGCACCTGCTATCCTCGAATGGTTGCTATGGAAACTGCATGTTGAGCAGAAAGGTCCGCTCTTATACAAGACCCCAGAACAAAATGTGTTTCAGATGCGTTTGGGTGTCAAGTTCAGACTTTAGTTCAACGCTCGCATCAGTTTGCCGTCCATGTGCTGGGAGAGCACGGAGAAATTGTTGGCTGTCTCAGTTGGGTTATAGCGTGTGCTTTTCAAAAAAGACTGCATTCCCAGAGGAACAATTTTAAAGATCAGAGGTTGTTCTTTCAAAGCTCAGGAGACTTTTTGGAGATCATTTAAATGTAGTTTTCTCCCAACAGTTTCTTAAAGGAATAGTATGGAGCTCCTTATCAGGGCACTGAGGGAATAGTTTGTGTTCCTTCATATTAAGTTTTGCATTTCCTTGCAATGTCTTGCGTTCCTTTGCAATAGTTCCATTCCTTCACAGTAAGTTTTATGTTTGCTCACAATAAGTTTTGTGTTCCCTAAAAATAAGTTTTGCATTTGCTCGCAATAGTTTGTGTTCCATCAGAATATGTTTTATGTTCCTTCGCAATACGTTTTAAGCTCCCTTCAAATAATTTTGTTCTCTCGCAATAAGTTTTGTGCTGCCTCACAATAGTTTTGCATTCGCTCGCAATAGTTTGCGTTCCCTCAGAATAAGTTTTACGTTCCTTCGCAATACGTTTTAAGCTCCCTTAAATTATTTTGTGTTCGCTCGTAATAAGTTTTGTTCCCTCACAATAGTTTGTGCTCTCTCATGTTCCTTCTCAGTAGTTTTGCGTTCACTCACAATAAGTTTTGCGTTCGCTCGCAATAAGTTTTGTTCTCTCGCAATAGTTTGTGCTCCTCACAATAAGTTTTGCGTTTCATCTCAATAGTTTGCGTTCCCTCACAGTACGTTTTGCGTTCCCTCGGAATACGTTTGCGTTCCCTCCCAATAGTTTTGCGTTCCTTCTAAATAGTTTCCTTTCGCTTGCAATAAGTTTTGCGTTCGCTCATAATAGGTTTTGCGTTCTCTCGCAATAAGTTTTGTGCTGCCTCACAATAGTTTTGCGTTTTCTCACAATAAGTTTTGCGTTCCCTAAAAATACGTTTTGCGTTCTTTCAATGAGTTTTGCATTTGCTCACAATAGTTTGCCTTCCCTCAGAATAAGTTTTACGTTCCTTCGCAATACGTTTTAAGCTCCCTTAAAATAATTTTGTGTTCGCTCGCGATAAGTTTTGTTCTCTCGCAATAGTTTGTGCTCCTCACAATAAATTTTGCGTTCCATCTCAATAGTTTGCGTTCCCTCACAGTAAGTTTTGCGTTCCCTCGGAATACGTTTTGTGTTCCCTCCCAATAGTTTTGCGTTCCTTCTAAATAGTTTCCTTTCGCTCGCAATAAGTTTTGGTTCGCTCATAATAGGTTTTGAGTTCTCTTGCAATAAGTTTTGTGCTGCCTCACAAAAGTTTTGCATTCGCTCGCAATAGTTTGCGTTCCCTCAGAATAAGTTTTATGTTCCTTCGCAATACCTTTTAAGCTCCCTTAAAATAATTTTGTGTTCGCTTGTAATAAGTTTTGTTCCCTCGCAATAGTTTGTGCTCTCTCATGTTCCATCTCAGTAGTTTTGGGTTCACTCACAATAAGTTTTGCATTTGCTCGCAATAAGTTTTGCGTTCGCTCATAATAGGTTTTGCGTTCTTTCGCAATAAGTTTTGTGCTACCTCACAATAGTTTTGTGTTCGCTCGCAATAAGTTTTGTTCCCTCGCAATAGTTTGTGCTCCTCACAATAAGTTTTGCATTCCATCTCAATAGTTTGCGTTCCCTCACAGTAAGTTTTGCGTTCCCTTGGAATACGTTTTGCGTTCCCTCCCAATAGTTTTGCGTTCCTTCTAAATAGTTTCCTTTCGCTCGCAATAAGTTTTGCGTTCGCTCATAATAGGTTTTGCGTTCTTTCGCAATAAGTTTTTTGCTACCTCACAATAGTTTTGCGTTCGCTCGCAATAAGTTTGCGTTTTCTCGCAATAAGTTTTGCGTTCCTCTTAATAACTTTTCTTCCCTCATAATAGTTTTTGTTCTCTCACTATAAGTTTTGTGTTCCCTCACAATAGCTTTATCCATCCCTTATGAAAATTAACCATGGTTTTACTACAATGACCATATTTTAACCATGATATTAACAGTAAAACCATAGTAATAATACACAAAAACTCAATTAAAAATTTAATTAATTGATAATTGAACATTTTAATTAAATTAAAATAAATTATTCTAACAAAAAACACTACAGTTTTACTATAGGAAAAAAAAAAGAAAAAGAAAAAGAAAAATGCCCTTACAAAAATTAACCAGTTTAACTATTCAGCTTAAATATGGTAACTGTAGTAAAACCATTGTACAATTTTGTTGTTAGTGTGGTTTTACTACACACAGCATAGTTGAACTATGGTTACTGCAGTAAAACCATGGTTACATTTCATAAGGGATGAATAAAAGATACTGAGAGGGGACCCAAACTCTGTCAGAAAATAAATTCTCACCCAATGTGTCATGTTAGTTTTAGTCACCATTCACTTTAATTGCATCTTTTTTCCATACAATGAAAATGAATGGTGCCTCCGGCTAACATAATGCCTACAGTATTCTTTTGTGTTACACACAAGAAAGAAAGTCATACAGGAAAAACAGTGATGCAAATGATGACAGAATTGCCATTTTTTGGGAGAACTATCCCTTTAAGAATGCAAATGGATCAGCAGTGTTGTGTCTGGAAGCAATTGCTCAGTCTAGAGGTGGTGACAGAGGAATGGGGGTGGGGCTCTTTGGTGACAGCTGGTCTCTATAAATAACTGCCATGCACGCCACACTGCCCTCTCTGCCAATCAAAGGCAACATTAATACCCAGGACCACAAGAGTGAGGGCACGTGAATCCAATGTATGGCCACCCACCGTGCCAAGTTTCAGCCTGGCCTACTTTTGTCATCTTGGGCCGAAGGGAGAAAATAGATCAGGTGACGGCGGGTGAAGGTGGTGCAGATAAATGATTAAGAAGAACCTTTAATCGCATCTTCAGTTACTTGACGTATGGCTGGTGGTGTCCACACATCATTGCCAAGCAGGACAGATAGTCTGTCATGTGAGAGATAAGGTAAAGGTTTAGTATGTACTGCAGCACATATACATACATAAACATAATACTAACAAAGCACCCAGGTGCACCTAAGATGAGGTGGTACTTAAAGGGATAGTTCACCCAAAAATGTAAAATTCAGTCCTTTACTGTCATGTTGTTTCAAACCTGTATGGCATAATTATGCCTTAAACTTCATCTTGCCAGAGGTTATTGGGTCATGAGTCATGCAAACGAATTGTAGCAGCCCTGATTGTGTGGCGATAAATAAAGCCTCTAGTTTCTTGGTAACAGTATGACTAAAGAGCACTTACACTCAGTAGAATGTGAACCAAGCATCTATTTACGTTGTCTTGACAAAGCCAACAAACTGTTATTTCACAGATTTGGTTTATGTTTTTTTCAAAATCCTTAAACTGATACCAAAGTTTCTAACATTACCTACAGTCTAAAGCTACATCCTCCAAACTTGGTACAGATCTTCATACTGTTCTCATTTAGTGTGTTATGTCTTTTCGTTTATTAACATTTTTATTGAAACAGAATCAACTTAACTCCCATTATATCCCCCTCCCCAATGCCACCCTGCCCCTCAACAAATATCCCTGTGGTCAAAGCCTAAATTACACCATGCACACATATAAGCAAACAAACTAAAGAAAATATTTGAGAACGTAAAAAAATAAAATAAATAAATATATATATATATATATATATATATATATATATATATATATATATATATAAATCAACAAACAAAGAGAAAAGAAAGAATGCCACAAAGAATAGAATTTACAATTAAAACCACAATTCTGTTTCTCTCCACATGGTCCCCACTGAGAGCCCTCCAGAAAGGTCAAGTATTTGTCCCATTTCTTACCATATGTGTCTATTTTGCCAAGCTGTTTTTCAAATGCCACCACCCTGCCCAATTCGGTGAACCATTCTTGAAATGAGGGAACGCCAATTGACTTCCATCCTCTAAGAATGATCTGTCTGCCAATCATTACACTAGTTTGGACCCAGCTTTTAGTATATTTGTCACCTACTTTAATGACTGCCCCATCACCCAGTATACATAATGTGGGGCAGAATGAAATCGGAGAATCTAAAACCTCACAGATAATATTCTAGTCTCTTACTCAGAATTCTTGAATCTTAGTGCAGAACCACAGAGCATGGGCTATGTCTCCATCCTCCAACTGACATCTTCAGCAGGTAGGTGTGTCTTTTTAATACTCTTTTCCAATTCTCTGAATTCCTGTGCTTTGATCTTTTTAATGAATGAGGCATATTGTATGATCCGCCCCCTAAGAACTGCCTTAAGCACCTCAAATGCCACGCCCACAGAGGACCAATTGGTTTCTACATAAGCATTAACTTCTGTCTTTAACATTTGTTGAAATGCTGGGTCCTGTAGAAGGGAGGTATTTAAGCACCATCTATATGATTTCCTTTTCTCTATATGTGGCAACATCTCTAAACACACCAAAGCATGATCTGAAACTAAAAAGTTCCCAATTGAGCAGTCAGTGACAAATGGAATAAGTGACTTAGATATCTAAAAAATATCTATTCTAGAGTAAATCTTATGAACTGATGAAAAAAAGGTGTAGTCCCTCCCAGATGGGTTCAGAAGTCTCCAAATGTCTGTAAGACCCAGATTTTTACACATCTTCTGTAGTGTCAACGTTGCTCTAAAGGGTCTATACACCTTTGCATCACTATGATCAAGGACTGGATCCATTAAAAGATTGAAGTCTCCACCCAAAACCATATCATGAAGGATCCCAGCAGCTTGTAGCTTACCCGCAAGATCGATAAAAAAAGTTCTGATCAGTAGCATTGGGTGCATAAATATTAGCCAAAATCAAATTTTGCCCTTGTATTTCAGCCAAAACAATAATGATTCTTCCAAAATGATCTTTAATCTGTTTGAGACATTTAAATTGTAAATGCTTACTTATCAATGTGATGACTCCCCTGCTCTTACTTGAACCAGCACTGCAAAACACATGTGAACCCTATGCCCTACCAAGTTTTTTAGCTTCCTGTGAAGAAAGGTGCGTTTCTTGAAGGAACACTACAGTATATAAAAATGTTTACACTTGAGATAAGATACAACCTTCCTTCTTTTTATAGGGTGCCTCAACCCATTAACATTCCACGTGGAGAGAAACATTTTACCTACACTATATTGCCAAAAGTATTCGCTCACCCATCCAAATAATTGAATTCAGGTGTTCCAATCACTTCCATGGCCACAGGTATATAAAATGAAGCACCTAGGCATGCAGACTGCTTCTACAAACATTTGTGAAAGAATGGGCCGCTCTCAGGAGCTCAGTGAATTCCAGCGTGGTAATGTGATAGGATGCCACCTGTGCAACAAGTCTAGTCGTGAAATTTCCTCGCTACTAAATATTCCACAGTCAACTGTCAGTGGTATTACAACAAAGTGGAAGCGATTGGGAATGACAGCAACTCAACCACGGAGTGGTAGACCACGTAAAATGACAGAGCGGGGTCAGTGGATGCTGAGGCGCATAGTGCGCAGAGGTCGCCAACTTTCTGCAGAGTCAATCGCTACAGACCTCCAAAGTTCATGTGGCCTTCAGATTAGCTCAAGAACAGTGCGTAGAGAGCTTCATGGAATGGGTTTCCATGGCCGAGCAGCTGCATCCAAGCCATACATCACCAAGTGCAATGCAAAGCGTCGGATGCAGTGGTGTAAAGCACGCCACCACTGGACTCTAGAGCAGTGGAGATGCGTTCTCTGGAGTGACAAATCACGCTTCTCCATCTGGTAATCTGATGGACGAGTCTGGGTTTGGCGGTTGCCAGGAGAACGGTACTTGTCTGACTGCATTGTGCCAACTGTGAAGTTTGGTGGAGGGGGTTTATGGTGTGGGGTTGTTTTTCAGGAGCTGGGCTTGGCCCCTTAGTTCCAGTGAAAGAAACTCTGAATGCTTCAGCATACCAAGAGATTTTGGACAATTCCATGCTCCCAACTTTGTGGGAACAGTTTGGGGATGGCCCCTTCCTGTTCCAACATGACTGTGCACCAGTGCACAAAGCAAGGTCCATAAAGACATGGATGAGCGAGTTTGGTGTGGAAGAACTTGACTGGCCTGCACAGAGTCCTGACCTCAACCCGATAGAGCACCTTTGGGATGAATTAGAGTGAAGACTGCGAGCCAGGCCTTCTCGTCCAACATCAGTGTCTGACCTCACAAATGCGCTTCTGGAAGAATGGTCAAAAATTCCCATAAACACACTCCTAAACCTTGTGGAAAGCCTTCCCAGAAGAGTTGAAGCTGTTATAGCTGCAAAGGGTGGGCCGACATCATATTAAACCCTATGGATTAAGAATGGGATGTCACTTAAGTTCATATGCGTCTAAAGGCAGATGAGCGAATACTTTTGGCAATATAGTGTATATTAAAGTGTGACATATTGACATGCAAAGATAAATTGTGTACCCAAGGGTAAATTATATAGGCCACTATCCAACATTGATTTAACCATAACATCCTTAATAACCCACAGAACAGAAAAAAATGTGCTTCAACCTCGCACAGAACAGTCCCAACTGGTGTCCATTGCTCAGAAATCTGATGGTCCATGCACGCTCACGAGACTTCAAGTTAACAAAGAGAGAGAAAAAAAAGAAAGGAAAAAAAAAAGAGTCAGGCTGGAGCCAGTGGGCAGACAACAGAATAACAAACCCTCTCAGGCTGCAGCAGTAAAATGCACAATGTGTAATCTGTATTGTTGATCGAGTGCAGGCAAAGTTACCCACTCACTCCATTGATTTAATGAAGGCCATAGCTTGTCATGGACATGTAAAAGTCTTACGCCCATCCTTGCCATCAATTCCCAGCTTAGCCGGATAGAGCAGTGCAAAGCTTAACTTCTGTTGGTGCAGTCATTTTTTACACTCTTTGAATCTGTCCCGCTTCGCTTGGGTTGCTCTAGCAAACTCTGGTAAAACCCTGATGTTGTGGTCCTCCCAGAACAACTTGCCTTTATTCCTTGCCACTCGCCGACTGCAAGAATCTTGTCAGGATATATCGGGGTCTGTCACCCGCCCCGGGAAGTTGACCGAGAGCTCTGTGCTCGAGCCGGCGGCTTGTTATGTTGATCAAATTTGGAATAAGCCCTTCCTTTCCCTCGGGGATTCCAACTAAATTAACATTATAACATCTGCTCTGATTATCCATATCCTCTAGTTTTTCTCATACCCGCTCCACAACAGCCTTGGAAGCAGATGGGTTAGCCTGTAGCTCTCTTTCGGCCGACTCCAGAAACTCGACCCGTTTTTCAACATTATCCATTCTTGTGCTCAGGGTGGAAAGTTTCACCTCCATAGATGTGATCGCTTGACGTATTTCTGCGAGGCCATCCATATCGGTCGAGATTTTCGTCAGCACTGCATAAATGTTCGAAATATCCCGACCTACGCCCATAATCCCATAGACGTACATTGACAGAATGTTCAAACGGGCAAAAGGAATTCTCATGTATTCAAACTCCAACAGTCAAAAATTTAAATGTAAACAAACCCACAAAAGGCCTTTAATTGGCTTTCTCGATCTCTGACCGTTGGGCCTGTGAAAGCCAACATCAAACATTTTAGTATTATTTATTTCGATTAATTTTTTACACTCTTGTGTTCCACAGCCTTTTGCACAATGGTGTTGTCTCCAGCCCAATGACATCCCCAAGATGCCGGAGAGCGCGTGGAAGCTGGTCTTCTACACGATGTCGTGGTCATATAGCACCTATCTTCTTTTTTTCTCTAACTATTCATTCTTCCAAAACCCTCCTTCTGTTTTTTACGGTAAGCTTTGTATGTGATACACCACTTATTGAATGTATTTAACAAACATACTGTTTTTGCCTTAGCACCACCACTTAAAATGTCAAAACTAATATATACAGAATACATAATTGAAAAAACTAATATTTTGTATAAAAATAACCTTAAAGGGATAGTTCACCCAAAAATGAAAATGCAATCGTTGTTTACTCACCCCTGAGTTGTTATAACCTTTATGACTTTTTTCTTTACACAGATTTGTTCTCAGTGATGTCATACAATGGCAGTTTATGGTGACCACTTCTTCAAGCTTCAAAAGAACACAAAAGTATAATTCAGAAGTCTAATAAATTATTCATGAGACTCATGATTGTTATGAAAGCATACGATAAGGTTTGGTGAGAAACAAACTGAAATCGAATGTATTATTTAGTGAAAATGTTCACTGACCCTTGATCTCCTGTGCGCGTTCATGATAGGACACGAGAGCAACAGTTCACGCAGCCCTCGCTTGCGACAAGGGGTGTTCAAGTGAAAACTCGTTTTGTTTATCTGAAAACAGGCCCTCCACAGCGATAGCGACAACAGAACACAACACAGCTGCACACAAAACAGAGAACAGAACTTACTAAACATAGGCCCTTTCCCACCTGCAGTCCCTGTACTTTTCCTTTAGTAACTTTCTAGATGAGAACTTGTACGAGGAACGGAACACCTGAACACTTTCCCTGTTGCATTTGCATTCACATATAGTTACCACTGTAGTGACATCATATAGTATCGACCATTTTTCTTCTGACATGGTTGGAACGTGCGATTCAATATCAGCAACACTGAAATCAACAACAACGATGGAGGATGGCAGGATCGGAGTTACACTTTTGTTAGGGCTGTTTTATATGAGCTTTGGCTGCATCCGAAAATGTAGGCAGATGCCTAATCAATTAATGGATTAAACGACAGTGTTTTTGGATGAATGGAACTCTAAAGGAAACTGGTCTCTGAACAGTTTAAAAAGCACCTTATTTCATCCTATCTCCTTATACAGTCCCCTGTAGGCAGCATTTTCCATGCTAGCAGCTAGTTGTTTACAAATGGAGGCTGTGGACTTCTCTCCTTTCTCAATGCTTTGTGTGTCATAGATTTTTGACCAATTACAGGCTACAGCACCTCCCACAGTCTCCCATAGTCCCTATATGCCCCAAAAGTACCTACTCCAGAGTAGGAGCTGAAAAAAACAAAAAAAAAAACGGTTCCGAGGAGCTATAGTTCCTCAGGTGCGAAAGCGACGAAAAGTACTAGTCCCGGAGGAAAGTACCTAAAACGGGAAAGGGCCTCATGTCTGAAGAGTTTGTAGTTGAAGAACTGATGCATTTCTATGCCCAGAAATTATTTGTAATTTTTTTAGTTTTTGGACCGGTGCCAATTCACAGTGGACGGCTTTACCCACGCAATGCTGAAAAAAGAAAACTAGCAATCGATAGAGTGTACCGTTGCTCGTCACTGCTGGTTAGGACAAAAACTCTGATTACCATAGAAATTATACCTTTTATCACGTGTTGTTTGCTGTCAGGTTAGGACATGGTGTGACTGTGGCTGCCTGCAGCCTCCTCATTGTTTGTTTGATTTCGAAGTACTCTGAAAAATAAGGCTGGGCATAGAAATGCATCAATTCTTCGACTACAAGCTCTTGAGACATGTTTAGTAAGTTCTGTTCTCTGTTTTGTGTGCAGCTGTGTTGTTCTGTTGTCACTATCACTGTGGAGGACCTGTTTTTAGATAAACAAAACAAGTTTTCGCTTGAACACCCCAATGTCACGAGGGGGCTGAGTGAACTGCTGCTCTCGTGCCCATCATGAACGCACACAGGAGATCAATGGTCAGTGAACATTTTCATTAATAATACATTCGATTTCAGTTTGTTTCTCACCAAATCTTATTGTATGCTTTCATAACAATCATGAGTCTCATGGAATTATTTATTAGACTTCTGAATTATACTTTTGTGTTCTTTTGAAGCTTGAAGAGGTGGTCACCATAAACTGCCATTGTATGACATCACTGAGAACAAAATGTTTTCACAATTTCTCCCTTTGTGTTAAAAAAAGGAAGTCATATATGGGTATAACAACACAGAGGTGAGTAAACAATGACTGAATTTTCATTTTTGGGTGAACTAATCCTTTAAAATGAAGTCGGTTATTGCACGAACGAATACTCAACCATTGTAGAGAATCTTTTAAAGTTCAGTTTATTAAGAAAAAGAGAACAGTTACAGACAATTGTTGATGTTTAATGACCAAAGATCAGATCAGTTAACATGCAGATAACTTTTATCTATTAAACAGTCTTATCAACATGATAATGAAGTCATTCTGACAGCATCTTCTGTACTGTGTGTTTTACTTTTACTCCAGTAAACTGAAGGTCATTCTCCATCCAGCACTGTAAATGGCTGTGAAGTTCACCTGGGCTTTTCACACTACACTAAACCCTGGGTTAACAATTTATTAACCATTTCAGGCCTCTTTTTACCCTGGGTTATGAAACCCACCGCTATTGCAGGGTAATATTCATGTGCTTTGTTTTAGTGTTGAGTAGCGATGGCAAACTGCATTGATGAAGAGATTCCCTTTAGGTACCTTAAAGGGAATACCCAAGGATTACATTAACACAGGGTTTAGAATGACCATGGATTAACAATTTCAAGTGTAAAATGCCCATATGTCACGTATTTGTGCCATCTCTCTTGGTTTAGACTGGAAGAGCGGGATGCCAGTTCCCACAGATATCGCTATAGCGTACCTGATCCAGGGCAGCTTCTACGGCCATTCCATATACGCCACCGTCTACATGGACGCGTGGAGGAAGGACTCTCTAGTCATGGTGGTGCATCACTTCATCACGCTGGCCCTCATCACATTCTCCTATGCCTTCAGGTCTGTGATTTTTATGCTCCTTGTTAAAAGTGACATTACAATCTGTTGAAATGTGTATTTGCAGTTCCAGTTTCCATAGGTAACAACAATACTTGCAGCTCAAAGTAGCTTGTAGTGACAGCTCAGAGAATAAAAGACAAAAAGAATCAGATATGTCGCTAAAGGCCACAATTCAGCCAGCATTGTGGTGTAGTTGACTTGTGACTGTTTCTGACCGAATCTTTCTCAGATACCACAACATAGGCATCCTAGTCCTTTTTCTTCACGATATCAATGACATTCAACTGGAGTTCACCAAACTCAATGTCTACTTCAAGACCCGGGGCGGGAAAGACTACTTCTTCAATGACGTGCTGTCCAACATGGGCGCCGTTAGCTTTAGCATCACCTGGTGAGTATACTTGTTTTGATTGCGAGACCATATGGTCATATGCGAACTATGACTGCTTTGTGATGCTCTTCTAGCACAGTCAACTACAGGCGCATGTGTGGCAATGCGTGAAGACTGTCCACGTGCAGCCAAGTTTTTCTAGACACCCGGACAGTCCTCGTCTTTGCGTGTTATCTGCTGATGAGCACTACACGTTTGACATAATGACATGTGGAAAACTGAAGTATACTTTTGCCTTTAGGGTTTGGGAAAGGTCTTTCTTTTACAGAAAAACTGGCAAAAATATATTTCCGAACCGTTATAACTGATAAGCACCAGTTATCGCAGATCATTATCAACATTCCAACAAAACCTTATTCATGTTAGCAAGCTAGATAATGCTACCTTGGTGATATATTTAAATCAGCAGCATTTGCGCAATGTGCGCGAGACGTAGCGACGCACGTAAAACTGAAGTATACTTTGGCCTTGCAGGCAACAACAAAGGATGCTTATCAGGAACATATCCTACTTGGGTTAGTCACGTTTTGGCATCTATAATGGGATATAGTACATCCTGTTTGAGCTAGTATATTCTTTTTTCCACAGGTTTTGGTTCCGTTTGTACTGGTTCCCGCTCAAAGTGCTGTGGGCCTCGTGTGTTACCAGCATCAAGTCCGTTCCCCACATCCCTTTCTACTTCTTCTTCAACACACTGCTCTTCATCCTGCTCATCATGAACATCTACTGGTTCTTGGTAAGAATGGCTAGATTTAAACAGACAGGTGGGTTTGGTGAAGTAGCTAAAGCTCAGGCCTGGTAACCAGAAGGTTGCTGGCTCGAGTCCCGCAAGGAGAGCACAATGAACTATCACCATGGTTCCCTCAAGCAAGACAAACAAAGGAGTCCCAGGTTGCTCTAAGGCAGTCTCAATTCTTGTCCTGGAGGATTCCAACATGAACATTTTAAATGTCTCCCATATCTAACTAATTCTACTGATTAGCTCATTAGTAAAGACTTTGATACCTGAGAGGCAGATATTGTCCTAGGAATAAATGTACTTTCAAGTCCCTTTGGAATAAGTTTTCTATGAAAATGACTGCTTGCTTAATAGGGTTGGTAACCAAAAAACCAAAAAATATTAGAATCGAAAGATTTTCATGACTTTCGGTTCCATTAACGGTTCTCAAATGTTTTTTCAAGTTAGGGTTAGGTTAGTTTGGGTTAGGGTTTTCGTCTGATGTGGACACAACAAAGCGTGAAACATACAGCGCAACCAGTGTGGTCCGGTTCTGAAACAAATGACTCTTATCGGTTCTTTTGGATTTACACTGCAAAACATACAGACCTTCCTACCAAAAAATTACTTTTATCATCCATAACTCAATGAACTCACTGAAACTCAAATAATCCATTTCGTCTTGTCTGGCTTGAAATGAACCAAGAATTCATAGTAATAACTGGATGGTTGTTGATATGACAATCTGTTAGTTGTATTTTATAAAAATGCATGAATTACTCCAATATCGTAATTGCAAAAGTCAAGAATCTGTTCTGTTAAAATATGAAATAATCTCATCATTCGGTAACAGGCTGCTGAAAGCATTCTGATTGCTTTTCTTAATTTGAAATATTTCTTTTTCAAAAGTACTAAAAGAATCGTTAGTGGAACCGTAAAGAAACCGATATCGTTGGGAGGAATCGGAATCGTTAAATTCCTTACGTTTCCCATCCCTATTACTATCACTAACCCTAACCTTATTAACCTGAGATTAGTAGTCTCAGATCAGGCATCAGTTGGTATTTAACTTTTGTGTCCAGAGTGTCTTGCAGTACCATTATTTCATGGTCAGTGCACATAAATGTGAGTGCGAGCCTAGAACCTTTCCACTTCATGAGCTTGAATCAAATCCTGGGTTTCTAGCCAAACTCTTTAACCCCTAAGCAACCCCCACAAACCCAATTCAGGTTGTATTTCATAGCTGTTACCTCTCTGAAATGTGTGTCTGTGAATATCAGCCAAAGGAAAAGGGCAGTGATTAGTTCTTTATTCTTTTTTGCAGTTCATCGTGCTGTTTGTGGTGAAGGTCATGACAGGCCAGATGAAGGAGGTAAACGACGTCCGGGAATATGAGGAAGACCAGCAAAAGGAAAGGAAGAACGCTGATGATCAGAACTCTGCTGAAGGGTAGGTGGAGAACTGCATCAGTCTGCAGTTAGCTCAGGTATTTGACACATTGTGGTCAAATCGCAGTTGATTTTGTGCAGAACTGAGAGTTGTAGAGTCATTCTTGCTGGAAAGCCATCATAAAACACTGCTGTAACTTCTCTATCTTCGTTCGAAATATAAGTTTGCTTCAAAAGATGATATGCTACAGTAGCTAACTATGGTGATTCTCACGAAACCTGTCAAGAAAATGTCCTGGTCATATTTAACCTGAAATCAATCAAAAAATATGAAATGAACCCACACTTAGGACCATTACGATTTTTTTGTAGTGAGACATTATTTTCCGGACACTTGAGCACATTTGCCCCTCAGTTTTGATTGTGGAGAAAATTGGACCGGGACATTTTCTTGACAGGTTTCGTGACAGTAACCCACTACTTTGCTGAGAGGACCAACATAGCTGGTGACTAGTTGTTTATTTGGGTTTCCCAACAAGACGACCTCAGTTAACCAGCTTCACTAGTCATACCATGCTGGTTTAGCATTACCAGCTAACTTTAGTCCACCAAGCTAGACTTGCACCAAATGAGCACTTACCAGAATAACCAGTGTGTAACAACATGGGAATTTCACACTAGTCAAAGCTAGTCTTTTCAGCAGGTAAGCTTACTAGACTAGCGGAAAGTAAAAAGATGCAATATTCTACCATTTCGAGTACTATGCTCAATTTGGGCACGTTTCTTTGAAGTGTTAACAGTTGGGTAGTGCTTGTTACAGCTCAAGATCTTCTAACCACATGCATAGACAGCTTTGTACCGCTTGCCTAGCTGCCAGCATCTTAGCCATGAATTCAGCCAACAACATTATCGTAGCTTTATCTGTAACACAATAAGTCCGCCAGGCCGTTTCAACTTGACCTGTGAAACAAGTAGTCCTGTTTCATGTAGATGTGATTAGCATCATGCCATCAGTCCTGTATTTATCTCTCTAACCTTGAAGTGCAGTGATATTCGACCATGTCACATACATCCTGTGATCAGCCTGACTGCTTCTCTTCCTTTCAGGAAACACGTGCAGAATGGAATTGATAAGAAGAAACATCTGTAAGGTCTCAGTAACGCCACCTGCAGGCAGTTAAGGATGGTTACATGGTGCAAGGTGACCTAGTTTGATTCCGACCCAAGAGAACAGTCATGCAGAGAACAAGAGGAAACAAATCGACCATGATCAGTGTTTTGTTTCTATTGCTTGTTTTTTTAAATCACTGTTATTATAATTGTAATCATAGCACTGTGAATGTTATTTGGTGTTCTTTGTCTTATATATTGCTCTGAAAAATGTAGGATAGTTAAATCCCTGCATGGGAAATCTCCCATAAACTGGTAGCTGTGAAACAAGGTTTCTAGCTGGTCCTTAGTTGGTTGACCAGCTAACATGTTCCAAAAACCACCTTGGAACAGCACACCATGTTCCCAAACACAGCTACCATCTTAACCTGGATTTTCCAGCAGGGATTTGGGAAAGTTATCAAGAACTTATGGGTGGTGGATGTGTTTGAAGACAGCAGAACACACAATAACCAGGTTTTGTGGTCTTCATCTGGGACCACAGTTTGTTTGATTAGGATTAGACATTTTTGGATGTTTCGTTGTATTTTTTTTAAATTCCAGGAGTGAAGGTGTTGTAAAGGGAAAGGGTTGGACGTATTCTGTTGTAGTGAGTACTAGTGCATGAATCAGCTGGCTTGTTTTTAAATATGTACTAACTTAGCCTACACAGGTACAGCCGCTCTCCAAACAGCCTGACCTGCGTCAATCAAAAAAACGCTTGTGCTGTATTAGCGTGTTTTGAACGTACGTGACTGAAAGGCGATCGCTTTGATGTTTGGATTACAATATCTGTCTGAAAATACTGCTTGCATTCCTTACGTGGAAAACGAATTGTCTGTTTTGTTTTCCTTTTTTTAACCCCCCACAAGCGTCCGTTCTTGCAATGGTGGCATCCACGCTAGCTACTGATTGGCTATTGCGATTAATATAAATATAGATTCAGAACTCTTAGATCATGGAAACCAATTGAGTTTTTTAACATGGAGATACTTTTTAACGACCTAAAAAAATGAATCCAACCTGAAGTATTTATGCAAATGCTGTATTCAGGAATGCATGACCTCTGAGAAACTTGAAATATGCTGTATGATAAAAAACTTAAAGGCAAAGTAGAACTGATATTATCTGTTGTACGTTATTGATCACTCCACAATAATTGCAATGTATACTTGAAACGCCTACTGTATCAAATGCTTGTGTGCACATCGAGATTTCTGTTTCGAAAGCGTTCAGGTGAAATCGTGCGCAAATGCAGACGAGATCCATCTGCCGTTGTGGTGACGTCTTCCGTTATCAAGGCTAGCTTGTGCTAAGAGTTAGCCGTTTGCGAATTTGGTCATTTTGTCTTGATGTTTTGTTTTGGGGTTTTCGTTTATGCTTTGTTTAGCAATTCAAATTGCTGCTGTTTTTTTTTCTCTTCCAACCGAGAACCTCCTATAAATGCGTTGCTAATTGTTTATACACATTATTATTAATGGTACTGTTGAAAGAGTATAGTCTGGCCATCTTCTGTTGTCTTAGCCGGCTTGGTCAAAACACTGGAATTGCAGTTAAATGCTGTCATGGCTAGATGGTAACCTTTGTTCTGTTAAACTTCGTAAGATTTATACGTTTTGTGTATTTCCGTAGTTCCCAAGACGCACTCATCGCTTATTCCTAAAACCGAACCAAACGAGGGTTACCACCTAGCCATGTAACCACTAAACGCCACACTGTTTTTATTTTCTTGATCAAAAATGTCCTTAAAAAATCCTGGAATTGTTTGCGTTATTTTTTTTTTTATTATTGTACACTTTATATATATATATATATATATATTCGATCAGAATTTAAAGGAATATTCCGGGTTCAAAACAAGTGAAGCTCAGTCGACGGCATTTGTGGCATAATATTGATTTCCACAAAAAGTAATTTCAACTCGTCACTCCTTTTCTTTAAAAAAAACAAAAATTGAGGTTCCAGTGAAACACTTACAGTGAATGGGGGCCAATTTTTGAATGTTAAAATACTCACTTTTTCTTTTGCGTGTTAACATGATTTTAGTGTGATAAAATCACATACTAACTTTTTCTGTGTAAAGTTATAGCCATTTTTACGTAAATTTTACATTTACATGACGATGTAATGTCAACAAACCCTAAAATGACTGTAAAATTGACGATTTAAACAACTTTAACAGAAGAATTAATGTAAGTGCTTTTATAAAATTATACGCTTCACATTTCTGCCTTTAAACCCTCCAAAAATTACCCCATTGACTTCCATTGTAAGTGTCCCACTGTAACCTCGATTTTAGATTTTTTTGAAGAAAACGAGGGACGAGCTAAAACGATTTTTGTGGTCTCAACATTACGTCAAAAATGCTGTTGATTAACTCGACTTGTATTGAAACCGGAATATTCCTTTAAGTGTGAAGAGTGGAAATATGTGTATTGCACTAAAAATATTCCGAGTGTTAATACTTTAGGAACGTGCCAAAAATATTGAACTGCTGGTTATAATATTATAATATAAACAAAAATATTTGAGTTTGAAATATCCAGAGAAATTGTGTGGGGTATGTTGTAATAGATCTGGGGTTATCCCAATGTTATTTAATTAAAATTGCACTGTAATTTCTTATTATTGTTTCTATTGTTCTGTATAAAATATTTAAAAAACAAATGTGGTAGCCGGGGGATTTATACAGACAACTTTTAACATGGGCAAAAGGTTATTTTGACAATTATCTTGGACCATTTATCCTTTCAAATATTTTTTTTGTTTTTTTGCTGTTGATTTCGGTCTGACCACTAGGAGTGTAAAAGGCATTATATCTTTTGTAATGGAACAATTTTAATAATTCCAACTGAATTAGTGAACTGAACCAACTGTGCTGAATCATGTTTTTCCATTCAATAAAACCTGTTCAAATAAAACAACTGCAATATTTACTTATTTCAACAAATGGCTTTATTTGTCTTTTGCCCCAAAATTCAAGTTTGTGTACCTCTGGTTTGTGCAGTTCGAAAAGTTACATTTGGAGAGCAAAAGATTTTAAATCAGTGCAAATTGAAGTGTTATTAGCTTCCATAAATAACAGCACATTTGTACCATACCGCTTTCAGATAAATGGCTAAAGCAGAACTGGACTTCAGATGGAATTAGCATTCGTAAAGAAATCGTTATACGATAGAAATCGAGTTATAAAACATCTGTAGAAGAACTGCACTCAAGAATAGTTCATTCATATTATACAAGAGAGAAAAAAAAATTAGGATAAAAAGAATCTGCAAACAGACCAAAGAAAAACGTTATTCGAATCGTCTCAGAGGCTTTCTAATATCAAGATAAAGTTAAGAAAAACATGAAATGCCATTCTCCATGCGTCACATTATCAACATTTAATACTCGCTTTAAAGAGAATCAGCAGTTCTGGTTTTGCATCAAAATGAGTTGAAACTCGCGTCAACAGACTTATGAACACTTCGACTCAACCCACAGCATGATTTGGCCCACTCTGTAGTAGCTGCCAGTGAAGATACCCAATGCTTTCAGGAAACACTGCTTAAAAGCACAATCCGTAATTGATTTTGGAAGTTAATGATAGCATCGAAAAACCCACTGGACAACCGTAAAGCTCGACACTTAGCCAGTTCTTACATTCAGTGTTCGACTAAGTGACGCCATTTGAACAATTACGCATTGTATTTTTTAAAGGCGTAGTTCACCCAAAAATGTCATCTTTTTTAAGTCGTTCCAAATCTGAATGACATGAGGAATGGTGTAAATGGAGTAAATGGCAGAATTGTCATTTTTGGGTGAACAGCTGCTTTAATGACGCAGGACACAGTGGGAATGAGGAAGTGTTGTGACCGGGAAGACTCGAAAGGATGCAGTGGATGAAACGCTTGGCATGATAATTGACTTTCATTCTCAGAAAAGTAATCAAACAAACACACAAACAAACATTATATAAAGAATCCAAACACACTCTTGGCTCTGCTGTGGGACCCCTGAGACCCCTCATATTGCAGGTGTTAGAAGAGACAGAAGTCATACGTTAGTGTTGTTTGACCCGAGGTGCAGTGACTCTGCACAGGAAACTGTACAGAAGTCCAAAATTCTACAAGGACAAGAGGAATTAAGTCATTTCTAAGCACATCATTTTAAAATTCAATTTAAAGAAAAATCCAAAGAATGTAAGATTTTACCTGTACAGTGTGATACAGCACTCCAAGATAAGATGCGATACATACAGGGAGCAGCAGGTCGAAGATCGCTGGTTTTACCTTGATGTATTTTTAAAAGCAAAATACACCAAAATTATTGAACTGTAAATATTGAAAAGGCTTTTACATAACACGTAACCTGGGATAAGTTTTAAGCCTAGCTTTAACCCTTTTTAATGTGCATTAGACACTTCACATAGACATTCTACAGTTTTAAGCCTTAATGAAGGCCATTAGCCACTACAATAATCAAAGGTCTAATTAATGTCCATTAGCCACTATATATAGGCAAAATTGAATTAACCTTAATAAAGGTCATTTGCCTGTATATATATGTAAATATTCACATTAGATGTAGACCGATAGTGGAACTTGCCGATACCGATAACAAAGGTGGTGGAAAATGCCGATAACTATTAGTTTTTTGTCAAAACAAATAATAATTTTTTCTTTACTATGGCAGGCAAAGACAAAGAGTCCAAAATGACTAAAATCCCAGATGCAGTTTTTTGTTCAACCAAAATCCCAATAAAAACCATAAAAAATTAAGATCTGGTGCATAACACGGGACTTTTAGGTATAAACATGTCTGAAACACACCAGGGACTCTTATTTTAAATGATAGTTGCTTTTTTGAACTATAGGTTATCAGAATGAATCAACACCTATAGTTGCTGATAGTTTTTTCTCTGTGTTTACATTTATGCATTTGGCAGATGCTTTTATCCAAAGTGACTAATAGTGCCCTTATTACAGGGATAGTCCCCCTGGAGCAACCTGGAGTTAAGTGCCTTGCTCAAGGACACAATGGTGGTGGCTGTGGGGATTGAACCAACAACCTTCTGCTTATCAGTTCAGTGCTTTAGTCCACCATGCCACCACCACTCCGTGTAGTGGAGGAACACTCTGTCCAATGAGGGGTCCAATTTGTTAAAGTAATGTTATAAAAAACGAGTGCTCCAAAGTGGTTTTATTGTGGAGCAGACATAAGTTAATCATAAGTGGGATTTGTCTTGATTTTGACTGATATTGTCCACAGAGAAAAAGGTTTGTTTTTATATAATATTGCTGATTATCTACTTTTAATGAATTACTGATCATACAGTATTTAATAGCCTATGTGATAATGTTCACTTTATAGTAGAGGTTAACCGATATAAAACCGATATATCGGTTTTACAGATTAATCGGTGCCAGTAATTTTTTTTCTTGATTCCTCTGTGGCCAAAACCCTTCATCTGGTGAATGTATAAGCTACAAAAAGCTTAATTTGGTGAATGTTTTCATAATTTCATGGTAATTTTCTTGATTTTGACTGATGTTGTCCACAGTTAAAAAAGGAAATGTTTGTTTTTGTTTTTATATAAATACAAAATAACAATCATGACAAACTATTGCTGATTACCTTCTTTTAAAGAATTACTGCTCATACAGTATTTATTAGCCTATATGACATTGTTTGCTTTATAGTAAAGGTTGACCGATATATCGGTTTTACCGATTATTTGGTGCCGATAATTGTTTCATAGAATCTTCTGTGTTTCTCTGTGGCCAAAACTGTTCATCTGGTGAATGTATAGGCAAGAAAAAGCTTATTTTGGTGAATATTCACATAAGAGTATTTTAGCGGAGCCAAATATCACCACTACTGTTTACAGACTAATTACATTTATTTGGACTTAATTCACATTATTAATGCGAATGTTATAAAAGAAGTCACATGACAATTGACAAGAAATTACTGATGATCTACTATTGATGGATGATGATCTACTGTTAATTAATTACTATTCATACAGTATTTATTAGACCATATGACAAAGTTCACTTTATAGTGATTCTATTATAGATGATTGTAAGAGTGCACGTTTTGTTTCTCTTATGTGTTTTTGTGTGAGTGGGATGCACAGATATGTCAAAATAAGATTTAATGATATGATAAAATAAAATACTTTTTAAAACTTTACACAAACTCATGATGATCTAAAGAGGTCTTGTTTTTTTTGTTTTTGTCACATGACAACACAATGGCTACCTACATGGTGGTTACACTGCATAACTTTTCAAATATTAATCATATCTTAAATAAAATTCCTTCCATTTTTCAAGTATTTCAGATTATAATTAGGCTTATTTTATTTATTTTTTTTCTGTCTCCAGATGGTTGCACCACATGATATTTTTTACTTTAAGCTCCAGAAAAAATATCAGAAGGAACATGTTCATCATAGTGTATTTAAGTAGGGCCTAATTGTTTGTGTGAACTGCATTTTTTAATTAATTTAATAGATCTGGACAAAAAATAAATAAATAGCCTAAGGGTCACATCATTGACCCATCTACAACCTTTTAGTTATTCTAAATGTAGACAACTGGTTCACAAATCAACCTTTATGGAGTTTGACCATACAAACTCTCAGTTACCCGCCAATCTAGTGGATCACAATCAACTTTTGTGGGATTTGAACCTGCAGCCTTGGGTTACCAGAGAAGATCTGGGGTTAAAATCTGCAGTCTGTACAGTTGGTCGCTGAAAACTGTTGATTTGTAGGTTCAAACTCCAGTATGGACTTGTAAACAAAGAGTTAGGCCTATTCATGAATGGTTAAAATAGGTTTTGACCACAAAAAAGGTTTGATACATAAACCATAAAGCTACACCAACCCCTAAACATCCTATACAAGCTGGTAACTGAAAGGTTGTAGGTTCAAATGGATTGAGTTATATATGTGCCACAATTCTGCACGTGCAAAATTATATTTTGAGCACACAAAAAATGTTCTGCACGTGCAAGACGATATTTTGAGTGCACAAAAAAAATTCTGCGTGCGCAAAATGAAATTGAGCGCACAAAATTTTATTTTGCACATGCAAGATGATATTTTGAGTGCAAAATCTTTTTTTCTGTACATGCAAGATGAGATTTTGAGCATGCATTTTCTGAATGCGCAAGATGATATTTTAGGGCATTAAGTTATTTTGCACTTGCAAGATGATATTTTGAGTGCAAAAACATTTTCTGCACACGCAAGATGATATTTTGAGTGCACAGAAATTTATTTTGCACACGCTTGAACTCAGTTTTGTAAAGCAATGTATTTTCTAGCAAAGATAAATTCATTTTGAGCAAATGAAAATCAATTTTGCACTTGAATAAAGTTTATTTGAATGTGAATTTGCTCAGAATTCTAAAATTCTTAAAACTCTGCGTGCAAAATACCTTTTTTGCATGCTCAAAATATCATCTTGCGCACGCAGAATTGTGGCACGAGTTTAACTCCATACAAATGCAGCTCAGGTTGGCTCGTGAATGCTACAGTTAGAAATGACATCCAATCTGTCCTGATTGTGATAAACATACCGTTTAAAGCGTTATATCATCAGATAAGTGTGTTTTGATGTAAATAATGTTTTTTAATCTAGTATTTTGACGTTACCGTAGGTTTGTCCCTGCAGATCGTACTGCTGCATGCGGTACACACTGAACTCATGCACCATTTCTGCGCGCGACGAACACATCAGAACCAGAAACAGAACCAAACTCAGCAGAGACCACCAGTTTAGCGTGTTCTCCTCAAAATAAAGCATGAATGACTGACAGGTGCTGCAGGGAGAGTTTCAGTCAGATGATATCAACGGATGTCATTTTACATTTTGTCCTCATTACTTTGCATTAAACATACACTATTAGGCATTTATGTTTTTTTTGTGTGTGTTTTTTTTAATAATATTAATTAATGAGATGTTTTGTCTAATGTTTGTTGTAGTTGGGGTCAGTGTTGGGTGTAAAGTATTACTAAGTAATTAATTACTGTAATTAAATTACTTTTCATTGAGAAAGTAAAGTAAGGGATTACTCTTAATTTTTCAGTAATTTAATTACAGTTACTTCTGATGTAATTGTGTTACATACTGTATAGATTATAGAACAATTCTACATAAAACAATAGTGAATTTAAAATTGAAATTGAATGTCTTAAATTAAAATATATGTTTTATTTATTTATTTATTTATTTATTTTTCTAATTTAACGCCGCCCCTTTAAATTCTTTGGCCAATTCATGAATAATTAATTTGATTTTATATGATTTATTTTGAAAGAATTAAAAGAACAATTTCATGTCTATCCTTGTATTTTTCATCTGGTCGACGGTTGATCAGGGTTTTAGAAAATAATTAGTAATAAGTAATGCAATTACTTTTCAGTAATTAGTACAGTAATCTAATTACACTGTAGAAGATGTAATTAGTAGTTAGTAATTAATTACTTTTTTAGAGTAACTTACCCAACACTTGTTGGGGTCCATCAGAAAAATACAAGGACTTCCTCATTACCAGTATTCAGATTAACAGATCAAATAAATCAAGTTTATTTTCATACACATAATTTTCACATAATTTTATATTTTTCTACACATAATGTTTCATGAATATATTTCAAAGTAGTGACACAAACATAATGCTTACTTAAATGTATTTTATTATTATTATTATTATTATTCAATAATCAATGTATATTCATTATGATTACTATTATTTAACTTTATTATTGAATTCAATTCTAGAATTTATACCATGTTTGACCACTAGATCACAGTCTTTCCCCACATTTGGAGCCTGTGATGACTTTGTCATTTGACACAAATATTTCATTTATTTATTTATTTTGGTATCAAACCTACTGTCCCTGAACCTTAATAATAATCAAATAAGATATTTAGAATATTAGATCCTAATTGTATTAAGCATTTTATAATGATAAACAATGAGGGTAGGTACCTGAGCTTTGCATTAATTGTGTATTTACTCAATTTGCTGGTTAAACACCATGGAAAACCACATTTTATATATATAAAAATGGATCCATCCACTTTATTGAAAAAGTGTTTATTAAGCAGAATAAATGCACACGAATGTTTGCTTTTCTTAAAGGAACAGTTCACCAAAAAAAATTTCATCCTCTCATCCTTTACTCACCCTCATGCCATCAAAAATGTATGACTTCTTTTTTTCTGCTGAACACAAATTAAGATTTTTAGAAGACTATCTCAGCTCTGTAGTTCCTTACAATGCAAGTGAATGGTGATCAGAACTTTGAAGCTCCAAAAAGCAGATAAAGGCAGCATAAAAGTAATCCATCAGACTACAGTGGTTTAATCCATGTCTTCAGAAGTGATTCAATTGGTTTGAAGTGGAAACAGACCAAAATGTAACTTAATTTCCTTGGCGATCATGATTTCAAACACGATTATACTTCTTAGTGCTTGATGCATGCGCAGAGTGTTACACCCTGTCTACAGCTGACACGAGTGGTGGGGCACAACGCGACAATATGCAAATCACCCCCATTATAATCAGTGATGCTGTGCATACTGAATGCGTGAGTCATGCCGTACCACACCGACAGTAAACGGCTGGTTTGCGCTAAACGTGCTGGCACTACTCCTGCCGACAAGACAAATAAATGGTTTAGAACGTAAGTTTCGACGCGTCCAGTGTAGACAGCCTCAAGCCGTTGCGACATGACATTGCTCGTATCCGGTGGTGCTAGGAAGTGTAATCACGCTTGAAATCATGATCGCCAAGGAAACTGAGTTACATTTTGGTCTGTTCCCACTCAAAACCAATTGAATCACTTCAGAAGACATGGAATAAACCACTGTAGTCTGATGGATTACTTTTATGCTGCCTTTATCTGCTTTTTTTGGAACTTCAAAGTTCTGGTCACCATTCACTTGCATTGTATGGACCTACAGAGCTGAGATATTCTTCTAAAAATCCCATTATAGCATTACAAGTAGCCTATTTTTTTATAAAGCATAAGAAGCAGACTATGTATAAAGTCATTTAGGATAGAAAGTGTGGCTGGTGCCAATCAATCTCAAACAGAAAGTGCACTCAAAGTTTTAAGTAGCTTTTAAAATAGCCAGTCCATTTATCTTTTTAGTTTATTTAGTTTATTTTACACATTCTCCTGTATAAACCAAACCTTCCCTCACCTATCAAAAATGGAGGAACGTTTAACCCTTGTGCGACCTTCGGGACATTTTTGTTTTTTTGACCATTTTGGCTGTAATAAAGGTGTGTATTTTGGGGGGAATTTTGATATTTCAACCTCAGTTCCTATAATACATCTATAATACACTGTGTACACAAAATAGTTACAATGAGGACCTTCAGGACAAAAATGTCCCCATTGAAACCCATTAAAACTGCAATATTTGATCCCAGTGCCATTAAAGCATAAAATCATGAATTCTATGATATTATGCTTTCATTCTGGAGCCCTGGCTTCAAAAGTTAAATTTTTAATATTTTCCACCAGATGGCGCCATTTTCCTCATGTTTAGCCTATGGAGCAAATACAAGCTTTTTACCTATTTTCTGTTTGCTGTATTATAGAGCACTGCAGGCCAATTGAATAAATGATGCAGCTAAAATAGTGTGTGTGTTGGTATGGATGTCAGAGTGTGTTTTGTATGTATGTGTGTGTGTATAAACAACAGTGGCATTATGTAAACAAACTGGCATTTAAAGGGTTAAAATCCTGAAAATGAATGAATATTTGGTAGTTATGATCAGGACTGATGTTGGTTAAAAATATTAACTCATTGAAAGTGGAGAGTAATATTAATATATAATATTATTATGCCTGTTTTTTGACACTAACATTTTTGTCCTTGAAGGACCTCTAAGTAACTTTTTGTTATTGACGCACAAGGGTTAATATATAAAAAGACTTGTATGTTATGGCTATAACTTGTTGCTCACTGGGTGGATGTTTGTGTATGTGTCTATACGCCACTGTGGTGAACAGATTGCCTATAAAAATGTGAACATAAACATCAACAGAGCCGTCTAGTGAAACAGACAGTTTGGACTGCACGCTGATGGTCTGGAAAAGCCACACAGACAGAGCTAATGGACGCAGCAGTCCTCACGGAGCCAGCGTTTCCATTAAGTTGCAATAATGCATTCAGGAGAGATGCACTCGACTCATCTCTTCATATCCCGTTTCAATCCAGGCGGGGATCGCACCCTTGATCTGATATTTAGAGTTTGGGCTCCAAATGAATGTGCCACTTTTGTCTCGGAGCATTTTATAACGACATACTTTAGTGCTTCCACAGACCCGTGCACACAGAACATGCCCAACATCCTGTCTTGCATTTCAAATCTGCTTCCTTTTAATCCTTTAACTAGAGAGATGTATGCCATCCATTAGCAGAGCAGATCGATTTCATCACATCCAGAAAGAAGATCGTTATAGTTTTCCCTCCGTCAAACTCAAGCGCTCATGTTTGATGCTCTTGCAACCTGTTGTTGGTTATTGTTGTGGATTTTACATGATGAGTACTTCACCCAAAAATATCCAAAAACATCAAGTATTGAAGTCATCGTGTCCCGTGTTCAAGCCCCAAATTCTAGAGCCCTGTATTAAAGCGCTAAAAATACTCTAGCGTTCTGTTTTCACGTTGTGAAAAGTTGTTAACCCTAAATGAATGTGAATACTGACTGATGCTATCAAGCTCAAAAAGCACTGACATTTTTTTTATTTTGGGGTGTAATAAACGATTAAGTACTTTCTACATTGAATAAGTTAGTTTAAGAGTGAACTTGAAAATATTAAGTAAATACAAAAATTTCTCCCCAATTTGGAATGCCCAATTCCCAATGCGCTCTAAGTCCTCGTGGTGGCGTAGTGACTCGCCTCAATCCAGGTGGCGGAGGACGAATCTCAGTTGCCTCCGCGTCTGAGACCGTCAATACGCGCATCTTATCACGTGACTTGTTGAGCGTGTTACCTTGGAGACTTCACGCTATTCTCCGCAGCGTCCACGCACAACTCACCACACGCCCCATTGAAAGCGAGAACCACATTATAGCGACCACGAGGAGGTTACCCCATGTGACTCTACCCTCCCTAGCAACCGGGCCAATTTGGTTGCTTAGGAGACCTGGCTGGAGTCACTCAGCACACCCTGGATTCGAACTCACGACTCCAGGGGTGATAGTCAGCGTCAATACTCGCTGAGATACCCAGGCCCCTTAGCATGTATTGGATTTAAATAATGAATGAGCTTGCATGGTTTCACTGTTTGCAAGTTTGTTTACACCGTTGTTGTTGATTTTATTGTTACGGTTGGTAACTTTTTGTTTTGTGAAATCTGACGTTAATTATCTACTCATAATTTCCCATTCATGTTCAATAAAATTATCTGTTAATCGTTACCATCGAGTAAAAGTTTCTGAAATTTACTCTCTCACTTTAATCAATATTATGTCATGAAATTAAGTAGATTTTACTTAATTTTATACTATGTGTGCAAAAACTAAATCTTACTCATTTTTTCAGTGCATGACACAAATAACAAAATGTAGTCCATATACAACTTGTGCACTAGAAAGTCATTTTTTTAAAGACATTTTGTGAATATTGTGAAGTGTTGCATGCAATATTATCTTGAAAGTGCTTGAAGGGTTTCAAAATGTTTGGAAAATACAAATGTAGCAAAAGTCTCTCGCTTGTGAGAGTCTGTTATCTGGTTTACGGTTTTGGAATAAATATGAATTTACCACACATAACAACATGAAAACTGCAATTTTGACAATTTTGCATGGAAAAATACTATTATATGATATAATTATGGTTACATATGAACACGTTTCACGAAGAATGTGATGCCTTATTATTTTGTTGCTGTAAGAATGTGGCTAACCAGAACTCTTTTGCAATGTAACAGTTGATATTAATTGCAGCTCTTGTGCGTCACAAAAGTGGCAACATGTTATCTTCTCTTTTAGCTAATGAGGATTAGGCACTCGTCAAGCAGTGTCAATCAAAACACGTTGCAGCCAACACAGTTATGCATCCGTAGGCTTGGCAGTTACTGTAAAACTAACATCTTTAATAACCAGCACTTAAACTCCCACATTGTTATATGGCACTAAAAGAGCAACGCTTTACCTGACATTAAAGTCTCGTATGACCTTTAGAATACCCACTGACAGAAACTTTCCATGCATGCTTTGCGTGCATGCCACACATGTATTATGATGCTTCAAACGAGCTGTTATTTACACTTGTAACAGTTTTATAAACAAGTTATAAACAAGTTTTTTTTTCCTTCAAGCGAACAACGTCACTTTTTAGAAGAAAACAAAGTACTTCTGCAAAATGTTGCAATATTCCACTAAAATAACCTTTTGGGCCAGCCAAAGTGACTTCTTACATTTTATCAGTATATCATATTTCTTAACAGCACAACTGTTGTGGTGAAACCAATGATTTCATTATAGTATGAAAATCGGATATCAGTATAAATATCTAGGTTTCTTCATCTAAATTTCTAATTTCATCTTAATCGTCATGAGAAGAGTAAACAAAGATGTTTTTTGTTATGCTGTTGTTGTTATACATTAATTGATTATATCAGGATGCATATGAGATGTACAGAGAAAGTTCAAGGTAATTATTTGGGTTAAGCTTACTATTGACCTAGTGATTTGTACACTCGATACCTACATTTTTCACAATTATTTTTACGTGGATTATTGTACATATTGTGGCAGTTTCCTGGTGAAATGAACCCTAAAGGCACTACGACAACGATGACATTTATTCACTTTCACACAAATCACGAGTAAAACAGCAAATTATCAGTTCATAAACACTTTCTTTTTACCCTGTTTCTCACACAAAGCTATCTTATGTCATTTAAACACCTTTAACGTGAGAAGTGATTTATTGTAACTTTTTTTTTTTCAATTGTCTCCCCTTTTCTCCCCAATTTGGAATGCCCAATTCCCACTGCGCTCTAAGTCCTCATGGTGGCGTAGTGACTCGCCTCAATCCGGGAGGACAAATCTCAGTTGTGCATCTTATCACGTGGCTTGTTGGGTGCGTTACCGTGGAGACGTAGCACGTGTGGAGGCTCATGCTATTCTCTGCAGCATCCACGGACAACTCACCACGTGCCCCACCGAGAGCGAGAACCACACTATAGTGACCACGAGGAGGTTACCCCATGTGACTATACCCTCCCTAGCAACCGGGCCAATTTGGTTGCTTAGGAGCCCTGGCTGGAGTCACTCAGCACGCCCTGGATTCGAACTCATGACTCCAGGGTTGATAGTCAGCGTCAATACTCACTTAGCAACCATGGCCCCACCGATACATTTTAACTTTTGCATTACATTAGCAATTACATTTACAAGCTTGTTCATGATGAAATTGTGCAGTAGCTCAACTGATAATGCGTCGCACTAGCGATTCAAAGGACCATGTTACGAGTCTTGAAGCGCAAATGATTCAACATGTGAGTCGAAAGTGTCATAAAACCATCACAAAATGGCGCGGTTGATTCAGCAATTGCATTTTTTATCCCACATTTGCTTTTTATTACACTATTGGTTAGGTTTAAGTGTAAGGTTTTGGGTAAAGAGGTAGGTTTTGTTATTTTAAAACTGGACAGAGGATTAAACTTAAAAACCTCATCTGTTTGGAAGAAAATTTAACACGCTTTTAGCGCCACACAGTGGACATTTCAGAACTGCATGTAATGAATCACGTAATATCATTGTCGCAAAAATGTTGCCACAATTATGCAATTTTCATGAGATCAGGCTGCTTTGAGAGGTTTTTAAGAGTTTCTTTCCTTATTAATATGCTTTTTGGAGAGTTTGCATAACTTTTCGAGATATCGTTTTTTTTTTAATCTAGACCCTCTGTCAAAAACAGCATTTTGAAGGAAGCTCATACATATATTGTGCTCCCTGTAGCTCCAGGGCAACAAAGAATGAAATACGAGTAAGTAGTGGCCATGAGTTCTGGACTACCTGAGGATTTGGAGACATCAGGAAGTGTTTGTGCATCGCTGATGTGCCGTCACTGATCCAAACACAAATCTGGAAAGCTCTGTACAGGAAATGAAGAAACCATGTAGCCACTAGTAACGAAACAGAGCCCGGCTTTACAAAAAGAACATTCGGGCTCTAATGGACATATTAGTGAAGTCTGATGAAGGTGATCTCACAAAGGGCAGACTGTTAACAGAGAACATCTGCAGCTAGCTTTTCGAAACTTTTAACAGTTTTTCTGTGAATCCAGTCAGGTGTTTTGGGCCACAAATAACATATCTTCATCCACGTTAAAAATGCAACCCTATGCTTTAAGTGGTAACAAAGCATCTTCCTTGAGCAATGGCTGCAGACAGCGTTAGCTTCTCATCTAGAGCTGCTCTGTTCTCCACTGCATTGTCTCGGCATCTGGTCTTGATGGATTGCCTGTGCGAATGATGGAGAAGCGAGGGAGGAATGATGAACTGGGCCATGTCAAGCCCAGTCCTGCTGGATGGATCTTAGGCGAAGGGGGTTGACTTACACACAACCCATCAGAACCAAGGAGGCCTATAATACTTGGAGAGGACTATTTATTTGCATTCCCATCCATCTCAGTCGTATAAAATAATGAATACTTGCAATGTATACAGTATATTGCTTGCAAGAAAATTGTTTTGTCGGAATACACGACTTCTTTTGAATGTCCAACAATGGAGATAGACGCTTTTTGCAACGGACGTTATGACATCAACTAGCAGGGGTTAAAGGTTGGGGTATTCTTCGTTTTCCCTGTGGCATTTCGTCTCGCAAAGCGGTCGAGCGATAAGCCTAAGTATACTCTTTTAACTGTAAGCCCATACAGTTGTCTTCAACGCATGCACACTATGACTGCTTTGTGATACTCTTGATGGCAGGCGCATACGCCGAGGATGCGCAAGATGCGGACTGTCCGCGTGTCTAGATAAACAGGGCTCAATGAAATCATGCGTCATGCGTACTGTGTGCAAGATGTATATGTATACTTTGGCCTTAACATGCTGTCCAGCCAAACCTTGGTCTCTTTAGCAGAACAGGCAAAACAATGATATCAGATCACTGTCACAGTAATGGCCCGGGTATACTTTGTTTGTCTGCGTTCCTGATTGGATCACGTCTGGTCGACCGCATTGCCTATAAAAGTATACTCTTCTGACTGCAACAGAAAAAGGATGCGGTCACCGCATGCGCAGTACAACTGCTTTGCAATACTCTTAAGTACAGTCAACGGCAGGCACATGCGGTGACAATGCGGACAGACAAGGACTGTCCTCGTCTTGTGGCCACAGGCCTCTCTGAACGGATTACTACACCACCTGTCCTTTTAGCCCCGGATCTGACTTTGATGTGAGCGCATGGGTGGCTGCCAGATGTGGAGGTCCATTTGTGGTCTGAAGTTTCCAGTGTAGGCTGTTCTGTTGGATTTTATGTTAAGAAGATGCACGTTGAAACAGATGTGATCTGAATCATGCTCACTCAACTGATGAATATCACTGTAGCTGTACAAAATTCACATTAATAAAGATGGACGAAGATATGAGTACGAAGATAATGAAGATAACAGTGCAGAGTTGATGGAACTTGGTCGGTTTCCAACGTTTAATGCCTTAATTCCTTAATGATTGGAGTATGAGATTATTATCACCACGAAAATGGACTGCATGTAGCTTCAAAAGGGAACGAGGCTGATTCGTAGGTATTACAGCAGTTATAAACATATCACATTCTATGCTGTACGTCAAATTTGGACACAGTGGTTGATTTCTGGGAATCGGTTTGTTATATTTGGCATCGATTTTACAACTTGACCACATGGTGGAGCCTTGCAAATGTGTGTAGTCCAATAGAAATGGCAGCAAATATTTTAATAAATGATGTCAACTTTTTTGACTGTGTTCCAACCAATTTCAGGTTTATCATCAAGTCAAAACATGCTGTATATCATGAAATCATTGTTATTTTTATTGCACCTTTTCAGGTAAAACAAGAGATCGTTTTTCCCCTTGTTTAGTCTGTTGATGACCTCATGAACAGAGGGATTCTTCTTGGCACACCGGAGTGGGCTGTAATGCTGGGTGTGTGCCACATACCACCAAGGTCTCCATTCGTCTATGTTAAGAAAGTGTGTTTGTGTGTGAACTGGCATTGCATCCTAAAGCCCGCTGCCCACTTGGACCAAAACCAGCTACACTTCTTCACAACGCTGGCACACAGACTGGCAAAACAAACAAACCAAGGGCAGCGAAAGTTCTGTTGCTCCATTTCACTGTAAGCATTATACAGTTGCAGTGAAGATCTGAAAGAAAGTTGAAAAAAATTATCATCTCAGGTTTAGTTGCCACAAAATTGTTAATGGTAATCTAAACATATGGTTTTGATATCTGGATGCAGATCTGAAACGGCCTGTTCATTTACCAAAAGCAACATTCACATCACTGGATGCCATTTCTTTCAGCGGTAGACGTGTTTTCCTCATAGCACTGCGGAAAGATGGGTTTGTTTTATTCTTCGGTTCATGCCAACACTTTCTACATTCAGTTAATTTCGAGTCATCTTGAGATCTTCTGACTTTGAGTTTAAAATAGTTCGAACAACGACTCTTATGCACTCTCAAGAGTTGTGATGTGACGTTTTTTTCCATCTTCCCTTGAAATACATTTGAGAATGAGATACTAATGCAAATAAAACCATTAATTATTACTATAGATGCTCACACTCGCGCGCACACACACACACACACATTATGGGTGAGCTACTCAACTATTCCTTAAAATAAAACAGTCAGAGGCCAAAAAGAGGGGGCAATAATGTGTATGAGAGAAAGAGAGAGAGAGACAGAGAGGAAGAGAGAGAGATAGAGATAGAGAGAGAGAGAGGGAGAGTGAGAGAGAGAGAGAGAGAGAGAGAGAGTGAGATACAGAGACAGAGAGGAAGAAAGAGAGAGAGTGAGAGAGATAGAGAGAGTGAGAGTGAGAGAGAGAGTGAGTGAGAGAGAGAGAGTGAGATACAGAGAGACAGAGAGGAAGAGAGAGAGAGTGAGAGAGATAGAGAGAGTGAGAGTGAGAGAGAGAGAGAGAGAGATAGATACAGAGAGACAGAGAAGAAGAGAGAGAGAGAGAGTGACAGAGATAGAGTGAGAGTGAGAGAGAGAGTGAGTGAGATAGAGAGAGAGAGAGAGAGAGAGAGAGATACAGAGAGAGAGAGAGAGAGAGAGGGAGAGTGAGAGAGATAGAGAGAGAGAGAGAGAGAGAGATACAGAGAGACAGAGAGAGAGAGAGAGAGAGAGAGAGGGAGAGTGAGAGAGAGAGAGAGAGAGAGAGAGAGAGAGAGAGAGAGAGAGAGAGAGAGAGAGAGAGAGAGGGAGAGTGAGAGAGATAGAGAGAGTGAGAGAGAGAGAGAGAGAGAGCACTAAAGCACTAAAAGCTTTTCTCCTCTGGCAAAAGGCTAATGTTATTGCCACGGTGAAGAAATCTCCTGACAAACGCGCTGAGGTGATTCATAAATGGACTGTTCGGATCCTCTGGGATGATAATCAGACGTCTTTTCGTCTCTCTTTCCCTCCATCCCGCTTTCTTTTTCTCTCTGATGATGGATTGACAGCATTCATAAGGTCTGAGCAGTAATTTATCAAGATTAGTGAGAGTTTTATCAGTTAATTTAACAGTTTCTTCCCTCAGTTCTGTCTAACGAGTGCATTCTCAGTCCTACTATGGCCGTTATTTTCATAAATATTAATTAGGTAACGCTAATGTAGCAAGGAGATCTTCAAACGATGAATGGCTCTCTTGTATGAGTTGAGTATTCTGATGTTGCTCATTGGCCTTCCAGTGGTGAAGGCTTGGTTTTAAATATTAAATAGGATTTTTTGACGTTGCTTGGGAATTGTCCAATGGCGATGGCTTGGGTCATGAATATTAAGAGATGAGATGCCTTCAACACAGTAGGATCGGTAAACCGGTGTGCAATGTGCAATGATGACATGATCCCTTGAACGAGGTTCACTTCGCTCCCAACATCCTCACGTGAACTCTGAGATTTACGATCACAAAACATGATTTAATGCGGTGAGGAATCTTTTTTCTCTCATTATATTTATTAATTGGACAAGATGATTTTTTTTTTTGTATCAATTGGCTTTCAATTAATTTGTTGACAGGTTGAAATTATTTGGCATTTGGGATTTTCTCTGTTTTCTGTACTTGTTAGATGTGATTTTTCAGAATCCAAATTGAAGTTGAACTTGGATTATATGGTGGGGGTTTTCATTTTAAGTATATAGATCTACAATAACTTTATCTTATTTTTTTCATCTTATTTTCAACAAGACTCTTTTTCCTGCTGAAATAAAGACAAACATTAACCAGCCTAAGGTGGTTTGTTGGTCCTAACTGGTTTAAGGTGGTTTTCTGGTCTTAACTGGTTTAAGGTGGTTTGCTGGTCTTAACAGGTTTAAGGTGGTTTGCTGGTCTTAACTGGTTTAAGGTGGTTTGCTGGTCAGCCAGTCTAGTGTTCAGCTGGTTAAGCTGCTCAGCCAGTTGGTCTCCCAGTCTGACCAGCTAATAAGTGTCCCAAACCCCTCTAAAACCACCAAAACAAACCAGCCCAACCAGCCTGGCCAGGATGGGAGACCAGCTAACCACCATATCCTTTTTTAAGGTTAATCTGCTGCATTTGTACTTTAAAATTATGCCGTAAAAAGTCCCTCTGGAAAGTTCTGTTGTGGGTGATGAAATACAAACTCACACACGTATAAATTGGCTTTGGGTTTGACATTTTTATTGCTCCAAACATCTTGCGAGATGCCAGGTCTCCTCTAAATCCTTTCATTTTTACTTTCATGCTAGATTAATACGTTTTATATCCCCTCTTTCAAAAATATTGAGCACAATGAATGAATTATGCAATGAAATGTCCTTGACAATTAGTAACTAGGTAACTACAGATCAATGTAGTTACAGGACAAGGACAATAATATTTGATGTAGCGCTCAGCTAAGCTTTGAGAAATATGTTGGTGAAGAAAAATGCTTCCAATTTGAGGCACCTTGTATGTTTGGAATAGAAGCATTTTCCCCATTCAAAAGGTCACAGTCGGCCCATGTCAACACGTATTAGTTTAACATGCGTTGCTGCTGTCAAGGAAGTTTGAGTTAAATGGTGTATTCTCTAGAATAATTACAGTCTATGGCCTACTGTATTAGCAGGCTGGTCAGTGGAGTGGTTTTGGTGAAATGTTTTCAATGTGCGATTTGTGGATGCAATCATGGCAGGGTCTAAATTGGGGCTATGGGGGACATTGCCCCCCGAGAATTTCCTTGTGACCCCAAGAAACTTCTGACGCCCCCCACTCCGGTTGGATGGCGATGCAACCAAGTCCCCCCTTCCCTGGTCAGACAGTGAAACAAGACAACCTACTGCCCATTGTAAAGGTAAAAATGCCCCCCCCCCAAAGATCTCATCCTAGTAATGGTCCTGAATGCAATATTGCATGCAAAAGAAAAAAAAGTTTCAAACAGAGATGCTATAATACATTTTGTAACTTTTCATTGTTTTAAATCTTTCAAAATCCTAAAACCTTCAGTTTATTTCCAGGTTTAAATGTATGTTAAATGTATGTTCCCCAATTTTCTTTTTTCTCTCCATTTTAGTACGTATTCTAGAGATTTGAGTTGTCATTCGTGAAATACATCCAGTCTGATACGGTTGCATGCGCTGGAAACATCTTGACGCAACCCTACAGAAATGTTTTTAGAATCTGACATTTTAACCGCATGTCATTTAGTCTTCACGGCTCTCAAACATGTGGCCAGACGGCCATCATCCAATCAGTCTCAGAGATTTTCTCTCTTCTGACCTTTTCCTGAATGAACCAGTCCGGCCAAGAGCTATGTGGTGCGGTCAGACTTGATCCCCTAGAGAGATGATGTGTCTGGAGCATTGACCATTTTATGTTTTTGCATTTAAAAGTAGTTCAAATTTCCTTTATTCGAATATAGTACTTCATTTCTGTTACTTCACTCTTTATGCTCTTCAAAGTAATATTTCCTGTCAAGCTCAATTAAAAACATTTGTGGCATAAGGTTGATTTCCACAAAAAAAAAAAAAAAAAAAAAAAGCCCAATTTTGAACCGTCCCTCATTTATTTATAAAAGAGCACATACAAGTGAATAGGGCCAGTTCATAAACAGTAAAATACACACTGGACTGGGATATTCATTAAAATTTTTTCCTTAAAATGCTTTGTCGTAACACTTTACAATAAGGTTCTACTAGTTAAAAATAAGCTGGGATAGGCTCCAGCACTACCCGCGACCCTACATAGGACAAGCGGCTTTAGAAGATGGATGGATGGATAGTTAACAATAGTTCATGAATTAGATATTATAAACTATCAATGAACAATAGATTTTTAACAGCTTTATTGATGACAAAGCATACTGTTTTTCTACAAAGCTGATCAAAATTTCTAACATGGACTCCTTCTAGAGCTTTCAAGCTACATCCACCAAAATTGGTACAGACCTTCAGACTGTTCTGGAAAAGTATGCTTTGACTTTTCTAACTTTTTGAACATACGGTTTTCGCACAGCGGACGATAAAAAAATGGAAAAAATCCCATTGATTTAAATTGACGGAATGTTCAAACTGGCCAACGGAATGCTCGTATTAAACTCCAACTGTCAAGAATGTAAATGTAAACAAACCCACAAAAGGTCTTTTACTATGCTTTAAGTTACTCTCTCACCCTCTTTCACTCTCTCTCTTTCTTTCGCCCTCTCTGTATAGGCGTAATATATTTCGTAGAGCTTCTTTTTTAGGTTCCCAGTTTTTGTCATTCTGAAATTTCAAAGGTTTCAAATATTGAACTAGTTTACACATATCCATGACATAAACATCAATAAAAAGTGTATATATTTGGCAATGTAACTGCTCACCATGTCCCTAGTTCATTTTAAATGGTCCTTCAGTTTAAAAAAATGTCTTTTTAAAAAAATACAAATATTCCATGTCATTTTTTTTTCACTAAATGGGGTCATAAAAATACATGCATAATAATTATAAAAGAATGTGCAAAGTGCTGTTTAAAATAGTTTTAGATTGAGGATAGCATGCATGTTACACTGCAGGACGTGTCAACTTCCCGAAATTATTTAATGTGAACTATCCATTCAGCAATAAAAATATACAGTAATAAAATGTGTTCTTCTCTCTCTACAAAATAATATCAGACAGCTCAGCAGACAGGAGGAGCACAATCATGCCATTATGACATCACTACGAGGGTGGCCCTGGAATGTAACCGCTGTGGAAACCACAACTATACATCACATTTTTCTGCTGCACGAAAAATAACGGTCGTCATGACTTTGAAAGTCGGTTTGCCGTCCCTCACTTCTGTTCGGATCCAAACCATGAATGGACTCGAGACGTCTCGGACGTTACAAGACTGTAACAAACTCGTTGTTTGTTCTGCTTTGCCCTGTTTCTGTATTGTTGAGGAAAATTGAGCCCATAAGAGGGAATAGAATAAAAATAAAAATCAAATTAAACCATTAAATTCACCTTGCTCTGCTCATAGGGTTCTGGGAACAAATTTGTCCGATAGCTGTTCGTATTGCTCACTTCTCGAGCCACTCAAAACAAGAGCATTGTTTTATCACTAAACACTTCTAAACGGTGAACTTTGACTAAACTGCTGAATTTTTGCCACCTGTGCAGTATCATCTGTTGTTTAACCACATTTGATTCTTCTTCATGTTTATCAGCTAACCAAGAAAATGTATTCCAAGTTTCAGTAAATTGCATTTTCCAGACTGGCTTTTATAAAGGTATAGTTTTCCTTTAAAAGTTCAACTAAAGGAATAGTTCACCTAAAAATAAAATTCTGTGATAATCAATGTCCTGTTGGAATTACCATCATTACGAGATTCTGATTTGTCAAACCGAGGTGGCATTTTTTATTGTTTTATTGTCATACGGCTTTGGAACAATGTTAGGGTGAATTCATAATGATATAATGCTCTTTAAGGTATCTTAGACTGGGTGGCTCTGAAAACTAAACAGCTTAAGGTGAAACACCACAATGCCACCCTGGTTTCAATGGCTGACAATCTCTGCTTTTCTCCTTAGGGTTAGTGCCACCCCAGGATACAGCTGGACCGCAGCTGTAGCGCTACAACCCTTCCTTTCTGTTGAGGGGAGGGTTCCTGGCACCGTGATTTGGTGGATAAACAGAAATGAAAATCACATTGCCAGGGATTTCCACTCCTGTACAGTTCTTCAGGAGGCCACATCTACGCTGCATTTGCTGGCATATCTCCAGCGGAACCTGACCCAATGTATTTCGGAGATCGTGTAACAATAGACAAAGAACCCAAGAGATTTGTCTTTACTGGACGTCAGGCCATTTGTGTGCATGTAGCTTGACCCAAAATTGACCCTGGTTACTTTCTTAATAGACCTTCCTGGTCTCATTGTACACGCTTCAACAGTGCACATCCTTCCAAGAAAAAAAACAAACTTTTGTCTTCGTTTTTTTTTTTTTCTCTGACGTCACAAATCTCTCTTACATTTCAGCCCCTTCCCTCCAATCTGGTATGTAATGCCTACTTTTCACAAACATCAATTCCCAATGGATACAATTAACTTAATATATCAGATACAAGGGCGTAAATTTGGTGGGGGCGAGGGAGGGTTTGTATTGTGAAGCGGGGCGTGGGGGATCTACAGAATCTACGCCCCTGGTCAGATTACGTGAGATCATATTTTGATTATTTTGTCATCACCAACACGTCCAGGTTTTGTTTGAAATGGTTTGCATTATTAGTCACTATTACGAGTGCGTATACTTTGGTTTTCCGTGTGCCAGTACGTCTCACGCGCAATGCGTGTGATGCACATTTCGTCATTAGCACAGAACGGGACAGTTTGCGTCTTTGCGCGTCATCGGCGCATGCGCCTAGGGTTGACTGAGTATTACAAAACAGTCATAGTGCGCATGCATCGAACACGTCCGTATGCACCAGCGGTCAACTGTGCGAGACGTAACAGCACGCTGAAAAACTAAGCATAGCCTAGCCATGAGCAACTTCCCTAGCAACCACCCAAAACACCATAGCAACCGCATAGGCAACCACCCACAATGTTTTGCATGTGCAAGTACTATTTACATTTTCTTCCATATTTTTCCATTATTATCATTTTAAAATGCTGCTTGCTGCAACAAATTGAGATTCCGTCTTTGTTTATGTAACCTCTCTGGCATTTTGCTCATGTGCGTGCAACTACTTGGTATGTTTTTCAAACTTAATAACACGAACAGTGACTCATCTCTTTGGAAATATCATGTATCCTCAGGAATTGGAAAAGGGCATCTGGCCAGTTTCACAAATGGAGAAGCAAACCTTATTTGACACCCGCAGTGCTTACACTGGAAGGCCTGTTGTCAGATGGTCTGTTATTACCGCTTTAACAAGTGAAATCCATAATAACATTGAATAAAAAAGGGGGCTTTCATATTCAACCAACCTGGCACTATTAGGGGCCGTCTGCGCAATTGTAAAAAAAATTAACTTGTGCTTTGATCCTGAAGGAAACTGCTGCATCACACATTTTTTTGGCCTAACTGCCCGTTGTGGATGTCGCATTCTATGAATGAAGACCTGTAGAACTATGTATAAATATTACAAATACATGCACAGTTAATCCAGATACACTGAAAACATTATTAGAGGTGAAAGTACATTTCTCAGTTGTTTCCAAGTCTTCACTAAATTATTGTTAGTTATGATGCATTAATACATATTTGATGCAGCCAGGTTTTGACTCTGTAATAAAAATTATAATTAACTGTTAACTAACAGTATGCTTATGATTTCTATGCCACCACACCAGAAATAATTTAATTGCTTTTTTTAGCTTATTTTGGGCTTGTTTTTCCAGACCAGGTTGCTTGTTTCTCGTGAGATCTGGCAACACTACAATTGGTATTTCACCCACCCCTTAGCGCAGAGTACTGTCATTTTAAAAAGAACATTATTAACCGTTCTTTTATTTCGTTCTAACCGGTAACCATTTGGAAAGGAGGCTGCAGAACTTTTGAACCGGAACGAAAAAATACAGTTTTCGCTCAGAACGAACCGAAATGAAAAAATTCGTTTTTAGTCGTTTTTGACCATTGCGACACTTCTCGTTATAAGCACCATGTTTTTAAGACACCGTGACAAATTTAAAATAGTTAAACTTGACATGACTCAATGTTTTAAAATACTGGACCAATCAGATAAATATCTTGAATGCATTAAGTTAGTAAATTAGCAGCCATGCATGGAAATGTATGCACCTGAATATGCACCTTGTGTTCAATTCCACTGCAAGAAAATGGGTCATGTGTGAACGCCATCCGCCAAAGCCCATTCACACTGACAGTGTTCAACTGTATCATGTTACGATTAAATTTTAGCTGCTCAATTGCATAAAGTTGGACTTTGAGTTGTCGCATTGTAGTGCTACTTCTCAGTAAACAGGAAGGGCTTCTGCAATCGCTGTTATAGTGAATGCCCCTTAAGACTGAGGTCTGGGTGAAAGAATGAAAAACATAATGGACATTTTTGACATATTGACAGCATAAAAACACTTGATCGTCTTTTTGAATCAATTGAGAACAGTGGAACTAAATGCTGGATAAGAGTCATGAACTTTGGCTAAAGTTACAAAAGAGTCTTTTACTTCACAAATATGATGTTTTTTATTCAAACAGCAGTGAGAATTATTGGTGCAAAGCCGGTATAATTACCCATGATCCATTTGTTTCTTACTAATGCATTGCACACGCTGTTCACACCTCCATTTAAGACCTTTTATAGCCATCTCAAGTTTGTCCATCAATTCATCACTTGCTCAAGGCACAGAGCTTAGCTAATTGGTGAGTACTGATCCCTTAAAATACTGTTCACAGTGGCTAAGTTCAGTGCCTGAAGTGAACTGCTTGATGCTTGCCCACTGTGCGGGTGAAAAAGTTGGGAAGGTGATATCCGCCAGATTGCTCTGGCATCAAAAGGTATCAAAAATTGGACAAAATAGTGTGGTACCAGTAAAGGTGAAACCAATTAGGGCATGCAAGCTTCCTGTTATTTTTGCCAAAGGAGGCAGCTATGGCACAGGTTTGGCTAGCCTCTTAAGGCGCCGTTACGTCTCGCACATGGCCAAGCATTTCAAAGTATACTCTTTAAGCCCTTGGTATACTTCTATTTTGACATGAATGCTCAGCGTCTGTGTACAGTCGAACACAAACCTGTCAAAGTATACTCCATATAACTGTGTGTGCATACACAGGCAGTTGCCGCATGTGCGCTACGACTGCTATGAGACACCGTACTTTCTCTTCAGGAGTTTAGACCCATAAGGATGTCTTTATATTCCTTCAGACTCAAGTTATACAAATGCAGGTATATACAGACCTTCTCGCACACGCTCTCTTGACAACATTTGACTTGTTGTTTTGCATTACATCTTCTTCTAGCACTTCTTCATGACAGCAATGGCTCAAAATGTAAGTGTTGCCACCTTGTGGACCAATTAGTGCAAATAACTCCAGGCGCATGCGCTTTCTGCATGTTAAAAAACAAGCGGCATGAAAAATCGGCCTGAGTGCATTCAGTGCTCGCGCACTCTGCTGATGACGAGATTTGCTTCACGTGTCCTATACGCGGACGCTCAGCATTCACGTCTGATCGAAGTATACTTTGGGCTTTAGACTAGAGCCAATATGGATTGTCTGACAGATGTGCACAACAAATGCATTGCTCGTGTAAACAACTGGGTTGTGCGTGGCTAGTCCACGAGTACTGTGCTGATGCTGAAATCAGTGTCACGGCCACTGTGTACGAGACGTAGTGGCACGTGGAAAACCAAAGAATACTTTGGCCTTTAGACTCGTGGTTAGCATCAGATCTGAATTCCTTTAACTGTAACTTTAAAAGTACATGGTAAACGTGTTAGGCTACCATTCGCTAAACAGTTTCGAACCACAATTTTTATTTTATTTTTTTATTTTTTTTTATCCCCTTTTCTCCCAATTTGGAATGCCTAATTCCCACTACTTAGTAGGTCCTCGTGGTGGCTCGTTGTGCATGACACCGTGGAGACTCACAGCATGTGGAGGCTCATGCTACTCTCCGTGATCCACGCACAACTTACCATGCACCCATTGGCATGGTGTTGACGAAACAATGTTTTTTTAATTAGACAATGGGCCGTGCCCTCTTGTGCCTGCTAAACTGGTATCAGTGTGTAATAGAGTGCTGGCTCAGTTCAGCAGGAACAGAAGTGAGGTCCAAATGGCTCAGATTTACTCTCCTCCAATCAGAACACAACCTGCTTCAACATCCTCCAATCAGCACACAGTGTGCTTTACTCTCCTCCATTCATAACACTGCATGCTTCAACTTCCTCCAATCAGCACACAGTGTGCTTTACTCTCCTCCAATCAATATAAAGTGTGCTTCTCTCCATTTCTCTCCATCAACAACTGTCATCAGTGAATTTAAAACACATTTTCCAAGCGAACAGACCTTGATCATATATGAATGGTTAACCATAAGAACTCAAGGCATGGAGTATGATGAATTATCTGCATAGTGATGACGGCCATATCCATATTGTAAGCATCTCATTGTGTTCTCAACACAAAGCAAGGCCACGGGACTGCAGGATATCAACTTACTACCAAGATCTTGCAGTGTTTCTACTGTAATGTAAATATCGTTTGAAGCATTAATTTTCTTTGGCTTATGTTTAACAGAATTTCTTAACCCCATAAACTCTGGTGCATTTTTTGGCTGCCGCCTGCAATTTTTCACACTCAAATTTAAAAGCTCACCATTCACGCATGCTGTGGAATAATTGCAAAACATTTGTCAAATTTGTTCCAGAAATCCCCCCAAATAATAATAATAAAAAGACTCAAATTATCCATAAATAATATTGTATGTGTTTATAATATTATGATAGACAGATTATTATTTTTTTGTCCTAACTTTGTAAACATTCTGGTTCTGTTCACTCTACCTCACTTTGAAAAGTCTAATTTCATTCCACTAGATGGCAGCAAGTTCTAGGAAAAATATTTTTTTTCTCTATCACATTCCATCATAATATACAGATCTGAAATGTAGGTGGCGCTCTAACGCATTTTAGCCCACACAGATGTGATCGTCAATAGACATTCAGTCTAATTTTCAGTTCATGCACCACCCTCATTATTTCATCAATATCTTGGCATCTGAGTGGACTAGAAGCTCAGTTTTTGCAATGATTTATAATATTTTATCAGTTGTCAAAAACATATTTTCTGATGATTTGTTTTGCATGCTTTTCTTCTGGATGGCATATTCTGTTCTGGAAATCTAATATATAACATTTAAGTATTCACACAAGCAAGCTCACAGACAAGTACTTTTTTTAACATTTTTTAGAAAACTTCCTAAGGTAAAAGCAGATATAAAGTTTTTGGCTACTTGACTCTTACAGCAGCAGATATCGGAGCATAAAAGAGATGTTTGTATTTGATGACCTCCAGAAATCAGATTTCACTTTGTGATTCTTTTGAAAATATTTCGAACTGTGATATTAGGGCAACAAAATAAACTGTACAGTCACAGTCCTGAGAATGAGAGCTTTCATTTGATATATGACTTGTCCATTTAGGTGCTATGTGAAAAACTTTTATTTTTATATAAATATTTCTACCTCTAGGGGGCACTAATTTTCAATGCGAATGATTTGAGGCCATATTTTGTTATTTTAAGTAACATAAATGCAGAAGTGATGATTATCTCTGAAAAGTTCACATTCTAAGCTTTCAAATGATACCTCATACGACTGACTTATGTATACGGAGACTTTAACGTTTTAAGCTAGGGCTGGGCGGTTTTTCAGATTTTTCAGATTAATTCGAATTTGCGCTTTGAAGCGATTTATTTATTTATTTTTAATCGAGATTAAACGCTATAGTTAGACATGCTGTAAATCCACCAAAGGCTGAATACGGAAGAGAAAAATAATTCATAACACGTCTTAATGCCACTCCCGATCTGATCAGCTGCACGTGTGTGGCACGCTCCAAATGAACGTGACAGGGAGACTGATATATAATATGGTAATATTCCCAGTACGGTTGTACACAGTGTGATTGTAGCTCAGCTTCGTCCATCATGCAGGTATACACCGGTTTAAGACCATAACTGGCCTTGGCCTGCGCACGTTGATGAATGGTCTCCTTTCTTTTCTTTTTACCCATAATTAGCGTTAGTTACGTGACAGTTACGGGTGCTTCATTTCAAATCATGGAGAGGTTAAATATGGGAGAATCAAACATCTGCCGGTCCTTTTGCCATGATGATTCATAGGGGTGTGCAGCGAAGCCATTATCTGTATTTGTACCTGTATCTGGTCATAATATTATCTGTATCTGTATTCGGTAATGGGCGGGGCTTAAACCGGAAGTGCATCAAAACTAAATGAAACGCCCACTTTTAAGTGTTACTCTTATATTTATAGTTTCTGTTAATAAAATATGCCTTGTATATGCCTTTTCATAATAATAGCTTAATAATAATAATAATTATTATTATTATTATTGTACAATTATTATTTAAAAATATATATGTTGATATGTTGTGGTTTCTCCGGGTATTTCAGATATTAATATCTGCAAGGAACAGAACTTTCGTTTGTCTGTGCATGTATAGTAACATTATTCTGGAGGCAGGAGGTGTCACGCAAAATGTGAAATGTCAAGCACACATTTTGCAGTGAATAATAAATACAAATTAAAACGTTAAAAGAAATTAAAATAAAATAAATATAGCCTACAAACAGGAGAAAGTCCTGCAAGTCTATCAGGATTTTTTATGATTGGACACCATTATATAGTTAAATAATAATAATAATAATAATAATAATAATAATAATAATAATGTTAAATTTATATAGCGCCTTAGTTCAAGAACACTTAACATTTTCAAATTTAGCGCAGTTTAAACAAGAAGAAGAAGAAAAAAACACGGAGCATGTTTCAGTTTCTTCGTTTTACATAAGGAGGAACCTTCCTAATAGATAAATACTCTATGGAGCATTTTAACTTTTTTTTCAGAATAAATTCTTAACCAGATAATTACCTTAATCGCTGATCTGAATATAAATGTTGTCAACTTTAAGAGATGGATAGACGAGCTCTGACGTGAAATCGCTTCAGGTCAGGAATTCAACATCGCGATCAGGTTTAGGCTATAAATAAATACGTGAGAATCACATGTGGAATCGTGTGATACATTAACATAGACATTTCAAGAAGTGCAATGTGTATATGATGTCGTATCTTAGTTAACGTTACACTTGACAAGCTCCAGACGCACACAATTAACAGGGACCGCAAACGGAGTCGAGACCGCGCACATCCGATCTGAAATCACACCGTGCACATTTTTATTCATAAGGTTTACATTTTAGAAATATTGGCTGCACAGATTCATAAATTAGTTGTCATTTTGGATATGTTTATTTAAAATGTCGCTTTATCTTTGTGATTTTTGGATAATCAGTCATACAAATATTTTTTATATTATTCGAATGAATCCGTTATTTGTTTTGAAGTCATTATTCGTGCCTTTCCGAATAAGGCTTCGGGCACATTCCTAATCCTGATTCAGATAGATCACTAATAATTGCTTTGTTCTGTGATGTGTTTCAAGTGCACTACCTCTATAGCAAACATTTGGCAAGCAATCATTTTGACAAACTTTGCGAGTTGAATTGTAATGATAAATTATTTAATATTGCTGCGCTGCTCAAAGCACTAGATGGCGTGTCTCTATATGCAGAGGTTTATGAATATACACACAAATTGTTTGATATACAATGAGTATTTTCTAGATAAACTTGATCATTTCTAGATATTGGTTTCTAGATAACTTTCCCCTTTTTCACCCAATTCCCAGTGCACTTTTTTAAGTCCTCGTGGTGGCGTAGTGATTCGCCTCAATCCGGGTGGCGGAGGATGAATCCCAGTTGCCTCCGCGTCTGAGACCATCAACCCGCGCATCTTATCATGTGGCTTGTTGAGCGCGTTGCCACTGAGACATAGCGCGTGTGGAGGCTTCACGCCATCCACCGCGGCATCCGCGCTCAACTCACCACGTGCCCCACCGAGAACGAACCACATCATAGCGACCATGAGGAGGTTACCCCATGTGACTCTACCCACCCTAGCAACCGGGCCAATTTGGTTGCTTAGGAGACCTGGCTGGAGTCACTCAGCACTCTCTGGAATTCGAACTAGCGAACTATCGAACTCCAGGGGTGGTAGCCAGGGTCTTTTACCACTGAGCTACCCAGGCCCTGAAAATAACTGTTTCTATGCGGTTGCTAGGGTGCACTGTGTGTTTGCCACAGCGTTGCTATGCAGTTGCAAAGATGTTCTGAGTAGTTTTTAGTGTGTTTCTATGCGGTTGCTAGGGTGCACTGGGTGTTTGCCACAGCGTTGCTATGCAGTTGCAAAGATGTTCTGAGTAGTTTTTAATGTGTTTCTATGTGGTTGCTAGGGTGTGCTGGGTGGTTGCCACAGTGTTGCGATGCAGTTGCTGTGGTGTTCTGAATTTTTTTTGTGTGTGTTGCTATGCGGCTCCTAGTTTATTTTGAAATTGTTTTTAGTGTGTTGCTATGCGGTTGCTAGAGTATTTTGAAATTTTATAAGGGTGTTGCTACGCAGTTGCTAGGGTGTGCTGGGTATTTGCCACAGCGTTGCTATGCAGTTGCAAAGATGTTCTGAGTAGTTTTTAGTGTGTTTCTGTGCGGTTGCTAGGGTGCCCTGGGTGTTTGCCACAGCGTTACTATGCAGTTGCAAAGATGTTCTGAGTAGTTTTTAATGTGTTTCTATGTGGTTGCTAGGGTGTGCTGGGTGGTTGTCACAGCGGTGCTATGCAGTTGCTATGGTGTTCTGAATTTTTTTTTGTGTGTTGTTATGCAGTTGCTAGGGTGCGATGGATGGTTGCCACAATGTTGCTATGCCATTGATAAGGTGTTCTGAATATTTTTTAGCATGTTGCTATGTGGTTGCTAGGGTGTACTGGGTGGTTGTCACAGAGGTGCTATGCAGTTGCTAAAGGTGTTCGGAATAATTTAGTGTTGCTATGCGGCTCCTAGGGTATTTTGAAATTGTTTTTAGTGTGTTGCTATGCGGTTGCTAGGGTATTTTGAAATTTTATAAGGGTGTTGCTACGCAGATGCTAGGGTGTGCTGGGTATTTGCTACAACGTTGCTATGCAGTTGCTAAGGTGTTCTGAACATTATGTTGCATGTTGTTATAGGGTTGCTAGGGTGTTCTCGGTGGTTGCCACAGCGTTGCGATGCAGTTGCTAATGTGTTCTGAACATTTTTAGTGTGTTGTTATAGGGTTGCTAGGGTGCAGTGGGTGGTTGCCACAGCATTACTATGCAGTTGCTATTGTGTTCTAATGTGGTTGCTAGGGCGTTGCTAGGTGGTTGCTTACTGGCTCAAATCAAAAGAATCACAATTTTACCGAACATAATTTATGTTCCACAGATGAAAGAGAGTCATATGGGTTTGGAACAACGTAAGGGTAAGTAAATGATGACAGAATTTACATTTTTGGTTGGTTAACTTTTAATCTCTTTAATGATTTTCTGATGGATTGATTCTATATTGCAGGTATGTTTCTGGCAGAAGCATCAGTATTGTGGCCTGACTTGAACCGTTTTTCTCAGTCCGCAGCATTGACAGCTACTTGGAAAGATTTGTGCTACTCAGAAAAAATTATAGCTCATAAATGCATCAGTGGGAAGGAACTCTGAGGATGAAAGCACAAAGCCTCTTATTTGAGTTTCACAGAAATCTCAGAGGCCTTTTATCACGAGCTTAGAGACTGACTAGATTTCATGACATAGCCTCTTTAAGTTGTTTGCTATTCTTTTGTTGCCTCCACCACCATGTATTCAGTGTGTTTGTGGTCCAGACCAGAACTGTGCACTTAATAATTGGTTTAAGTTGAACAAGACCAGCTGTGCAATAAAGCAGCAAAGCCGTGTGAAGAAACCCACAGAACCGGCCATCCATAGATCCTTCTGGGTCACGATCCAGAGAGTTTTAGAAAAGAATTTCACATTTGTGCAGAATGTCATTTTTTTAAGTGTTTGAAATGTATTCTGTTTTCTTATTCATTCAGATATAATTGAATATATTATAATCATTCAAATAAGATGTTTACAGCACCTGTGTTTTTATTTTCTGTCCTCCAATCAGGATACAGCGGGTTTCAGTATGCTCCGATCACAATTAATTTAGCTAACTCTCCTCCAATCAGAATGCAGCATGATTTTGTGTGCTCCAATCAGCTTACAGTGTGATTTACTGTCCTCTAATCAACGAGCCGAATGTTTTCGCTCCTCCAATCAGCATGCAGACTCCAATGTATATCACTCACTTATACAACGGAATAACCGAGCAAAAAGAGCGCAGAATTAAGTGGATATTTACATTAAATTGAAACTCGACCTGCAAATGCATCCAATGGATTGCCAGCAATGATGGTCTTTATTATGTTCAAGCCATACTTGTGCAGCTGCAAAACACAAAACACAAGGTAAACATTTCCCAAGCAAAAGAGTATCACAACATTAACAGTGCATGTTAATCAGCGCTAAGCAGCACTTAAAGTACCAAAAAATGTCTTTGCATTAGCATGGTTTTTGGATATGTAGGCCACATTGGAGTTACCATATAAATACCATGGTGTACATTAAAGTACCATAGTATTGCTATTTGCTTCCAGTAGAGTGCGCATGTGCATTCTGCGCATTTAAAGACACGCGGTTAGAAAAATCGGGCTGCGCGTTTAGTGCTCGAGCACTCTACTGATGACGACATTTGCGTCACGCGTCCTGTATGCGGATGCTCAGTGTTCGCGTCTGGCCGAAGTATACTTTGGGCTTTAGTTCCATTTTTTAAAAATAAAAAACAGGATGCATGACGCAAATATCGTCATCAGCGGAGTGCTCGAGCACTGAACGCACGCAGCCCGATTTTTCTAACCGTGCGTCTTTAAAAGCGCAGAATGCACGTGCGCCTGAAGTTATTTGTACTAATTACTGGGTCCACAAGGTAGCAAGGCTCACATTTGAGTCGTTTCTGTCACGAAGAAGTGCTAGACGATGTAATCGCCGCTAAACCATGGGAGATGAAGGTAAAAACATCAACAGTGGATGTGCACATCAAGAGCGCGTATTTGGGGAGGTCTGGAGATACCTGCATTTGTATAACTTGAATCTGAAGGAACATAAAGGCATCTTTATGGGTCTAAACTCCTGAAAAGAAATAGTCACAGTAGTCAAGGAGGACGGGCCTGTCTGCACTCAACCGCAATTAGCCCTCTAAATAGAAGACCATAAATCAATGTTACCTTCAAGACGTCATAAAGCCTTAAACTGGACTGTAATCATCTCTGAAATATGGAACAGAAGTGGGTGAGGGCTGTTTCTTACTAACGTTACTGTGAACTGTGAGGTTTAAAACTCCTGTTATGTAACATCATTACAGTTGTAATGTGAACATTTCTCATCGAATGAATGATCTTTATTGACATGGCTTAAATGTTTAGATCAAGAATGTTTTAACTACCACAGCTAAGTCTGGCTGGTTTGGGGGGTGTAATTTGAAAAACACCCATGAATGTGAGTCTTATGGGCCTTTAAGGTATAATGTGAATCTTTGAGGGAATCTACACATTTGGAAACACTTTACTGAAGCTCTGTTTCTGAGTTTGACATTATATAAAACACGTAAATCTTAAACAACTAAGCTAGGTTTGAAATAAAAAGACATGATGACCTTTTTTGAAACATGCTGCATTCTTTCAAGAAGCCTGTATAATGTCTCCCTCTTGTGTGCAATGAATATTCTTGACTCTCAAAGAAATCTTGTAAGACTTTTTATTTCCTCTACAAATATTTTACAAATATTACGCTGAAACAATAAAGAACAATGTGCAAATATAAACATCTCTTTCTATGTTACATATGAAAATAGACTTTTTTCAGTAGTTTAATGACCATATTTATATTTTACATTCTCGTAGAAAACGGCACTTTTTATTTGAACATTCCACAAGTCTGATTGCTTGCTTTCACTTGCTGTACATAATTGCATACTTCAAGCTACATGGATTGATTATTACAGAAATGATTGTTCTTTTGCATGGCTGTACTCTTTATGGTACCCACAAACGTCCTTTCAGCAAGATTTGAATCTCTGCAAAATATATGGGTGTGCATGGAAACTGACATCAGCTGTTGAACGGTTGAAGCCACGCTGAAGCGTTTGAGCCCAAAGGAGGAGTAGGTGAAGTTCCTGTGGCAAATGTGAAAAACACCTGCCCACCGCAGCCTAACCGCTTGACGCAGATAAACAAGAAGTGGTGGAGCTGAGACGTGTTTTCTTGCCGAACTTCAGTTCTGGTGGTGGGCTGGTGCTTAGATTTCGCACCTTGCTAAAGCTGTTACGCAGGCTGCTGTGTCGACTTCCTGAAGTGCTGGAGGTTTCCTTTGACATGAAGGTCTTGGGATCGCAAAGTCCTGCCTTCAAACAGCAACAGCAGAGGAGGCTTGCGATGGCTTTACGCAGTTCCAGACTGCCAAACGAGTAAATTAGTGGGTTCATCGCAGAGTTTAGCACGGCTAGTGCAATGACCCACTCTGGACTGAAGAGAGTGCTACAATTTCGAGAGTAGCAGAAGAAGTCCACCAACAGGAGGATAAACAAGGGGCCCCAACACACCATAAAGACCCCAACGATGGAGATGACAGCCTTTAGGAGCCGCAATGAACGCTTGCGGCTGCGTATGGACATTGTTTCACTGCTACTTCTAACGTGGCAGTAGATTGCAAAATAGAGAGCGCCAATGGTGAGTAGAATGATGAAGAATATGATCAACGCAAATAGGATGTAGCTCTTGGAGTAGAGCGGCAGAAGTGTAGAGCATCTTTTCAAGTCACAAACACAGTTCCAACCCATCAATGGCAAGAAGCCGATAATAAACGCAGTTATCCAGCATATCCCCATTATCATGTAGATACGGTAAGTCTTGGTGGCCGTTTTCTGGTGGACGGGCTTCATCATGGTAGCGTAGCGCTCCACGGCAATCAAGAGCAGGTTGAAGATCGATGCTGCAAGTGCTACGAAGAGTAGTCCCTCTCGGAATAGCCAGAAAACCGGGCTTAGCTTGAAGGTGCGTTCACCTGACAGGCAGATGTTGACGACGTAAGCAGATCCGGTTAGCAAGTCACTGAGAGCGATGTTGGCGATGCAAATGAATATCCAGCGATGGCGTAGACGGACACGAAACAAGACGGCCAGCAGCACCATGAGGTTCTCCAGGATGATAAAGACGCTGAAGAAAAGGAACAGAATCGTGATGCCTTTGGTGCCTCTCTTTGAGGGTATTCGGTGTTGGAGGCGTCTGGTGAAGTTGTAATGCTCCAGAATTATATTGTGGCTACTACTCCAGTTGTAGACATCTGGACAGGACGAGTCAGAGATGGACGAATGAAGGAATTCCATGGTTTTGGGCCTTTGAGCGTGGAGTTGAATCTCACTGGGGTCGACTCTGTCGTATTCAGACTCCAGGCAATCAGACTCCAGCTCCAGGATCGGTCACCTGAAGATCAAGTTCCTCTCAGAATACCCTGGAAAACAGTACATTTATTAAATTGAGTTCATTACTTGAAAACAGCCCTTAAATAAATAAAAACGAGTAAAACATTTTGTGATTTTGTGGAACCAAGTAGAACGTACATATTCCTCAATAAACACTTTTTTCTGGTTCTGTCACACATAGTTCTAACCTTAAGTGTTCTACAGGAGAAAGAAAGTCGTATGAGTTTAAAACAACATGATAGTGAGTACTTCCATCTTGGGTGAACTATCCCCCCTTTAAAATAATAGGTTAACAATTTTGTTGAAACTACTGACACCCTGAACTTTATCTTTAAACCCAACCCTAAGTCTGATAAATCGACTGAAACATCATTTGAGGATCACATCCTACTTGGTAAAATCACTGTCACTCTTAAAGTGATGGCAGAGAAATGTATATTGCTGCCAGGCAGTTTTGGGGTTTCTAACAGGTGTTACATCTAACCGAACCATCTCAGATTTGAAGCGACTTCTACACTTAATTCAGGGACAGTCCCTCTGGTTCTCGCTTGAACATGCAATCTGGTGGTTACCAATACAGATCTTTCATCACTATGTCACACTTAGGGTTGCAAACGTCCTGTATTCTGGGCGAAATTATGCCTATTGTCCCGTATTTAAGCGACGAAACTTTTGAATTCCCCCCCACCCCCAAATGGCTCATATTGAAACGGCAAAATGCTCACGCATCCCATATTCACGTAGCGAGAAGTTGGCAATCCAAGGTACGCTACACTATGGAAATTACACCGAATACATTATTACATTCTTTTAAAATTGTTTACATAAATAAAACATGCACAACTATTTTAGAGGTAAGTGATATCATTTGAACTGGGCATGATTTCAGCTTGCCACGTGCAAGGTGCATTTAAATATCTCCAGTTTCACTACTGTACTTGTGGTTAGTGGGTATTTCAGTATGGCATGTTTAAAGAACCAACATGTGATTGTGTGAAACTATAACCACAATGAATGTAAAATAAATGTAATGTTAAACATGAATGAAAGTAATTAGAAAGTTAATGTTAAAACCCATAACTTTGAAAATAAGTGTAATTTCTTTTTTTTACAAACAATTTGAAAAATAAAATGTGTTTTTGCTTTAAATTGATACTAAATAGTAAATAATGCACATTAATAAATAACATTCACTTTTCAAAAATCATAAAAAAGAACATGCACAACATATTGCATTTATTATGAATTTGTTTAAGGATCTTGACTCACCTGGTAATAGTGATGGTGTAATTGGTATTGAGCTATTGAGCTCTGATGCAGAAAGCATGAGTACAGGCTTTCTGATCATCTATATACCATGCATTAACAAGGAAGGAAGCTTTCTTGCAGATTTGTGACACACCCAATGGAGAAAGCAAAAAAAATCTCAATTTCTACACCTTCTAAAATGCATAATTGTGACATCTTCCCAGAATATGAGCAAATCATGGAATTATCATTGTACTAATCATGTTGTTGCATACAGTATAATTTTGTTATGAACATTGTTGTGATACTTTCAAGATTGGCATTAATTTCAGAATTTTTCTGCATTTGTTATGTCTCTCTTTTGACAATCTGTACAAGAGTTAACATGATCAATTTCACAAATCTGATTACGTTTAATTTGTGACCCAGAAATAGTGGAAAAACTGACACAAATAAAAGTTATGATGTAAAATTAACAAGAAATGCTGCTTCTTGGTCACAAATTAGCACATTTATGACATTGACCAATTTAACTTATTCATACAAATGTTGTTGTTTTTTTGTTGTTGTTTTTTTTAATAAATTTTAGCTACTAAAATTTTCATGCTGATAAATAATTTGTAATAATTTTTTAAGTTATAAAAGAGTGCAAAATTTCAGTATTTATGTTATTAGAAGTGTAACCGGTCCTACTCGACCTGCTCCAAGCGAGATTCGAACCGGTGTCTCTGGCATTGGAGGTGGGTGTGCTAACAGGGAGGCTAAAGGCTACAGCCCCTAGCATCAGTTGCTAGTGTGCCTCTTGAGGTCAGGGGAGTGAGGTTTTCACACTGCACAGCTACTTACCAGCTTGCTACCGTTACACTCACCCCCTAAACCTCACTCCAATCCGGGTCACGGCACCACTGGAACTGGTCCTACTCGACCCGCTCCAAGCGAGATTCGAACCGGTGTCTCTGGCATTGGAGGTGGGTGTGCTAACAGGGAGGCTAAAGGCTACAGCCCCTAGCATCAGTTGCTAGTGTGCCTCTTGAGGTCAGGGGAGTGAGGTTTTCACACTGCACAGCTACTTACCAGCTTGCTACCGTTACACTCACCCCCTAAACCTCACTCCAATCCGGGTCACGGCACCACTGGAACTGGTCCTACTCGACCCGATCCAAGCGAGATTCGAACCGGTGTCTCTGGCATTGTAGGTGGGTGTGCTAACAGGGAGGCTAAAGGCTACAGCCCCTAGCATCAGTTGCTAGTGTGCCTCTTGAGGTCAGGGGAGTGAGGTTTTCACACTGCACAGCTACTTACCAGCTTGCTACCGTTACACTCACCCCCTAAACCTCACTCCAATCTGGGTCACGGCACCACTGGAACTGGTCCTACTCGACCCGCTCCAAGCGAGATTTGAACCGGTGTCTCTGGCATTGTAGGTGGATGTGCTAACAGGGAGGCTTAAGGCTACAGCCCCTAGCATCAGTTGCTAGTGTGCCTGTTGAGGTCAGGGGGGTGAGGTTTTCACACTGCACAGCTACTTACCAGCTTGCTACCGTTAAACTCACCCCCTAAACCTCACTCCAATCCGGGTCACGGCACCACTGGAACTGGTCCTACTCGACCCGCTCCAAGCGAGATTCGAACCGGTGTCTCTGGCATTGGAGGTGGGTGTGCTAACAGGGAGGCTAAAGGCTACAGCCCCTAGCATCAGTTGCTAGTGTGCCTCTTGAGGTCAGGGGAGTGAGGTTTTCACACTGCACAGCTACTTACCAGCTTGCTACCGTTACACTCACCCCCTAAACCTCACTCCAATCCGGGTCACGGCACCACTGGAACTGGTCCTACTCGACCCGATCCAAGCGAGATTCGAACCGGTGTCTCTGGCATTGTAGGTGGGTGTGCTAACAGGGAGGCTAAAGGCTACAGCCCCTAGCATCAGTTGCTAGTGTGCCTCTTGAGGTCAGGGGAGTGAGGTTTTCACACTGCACAGCTACTTACCAGCTTGCTACCGTTACACTCACCCCCTAAACCTCACTCCAATCCGGGTCACGGCACCACTGGAACTGGTCCTACTCGACCCGCTCCAAGCGAGTTTCAAACCGGTGTCTCTGGCATTGGAGGTGGGTGTGCTAACAGGGAGGCTAAAGGCTACAGCCCCTAGCGTCAGTTGCTAGTGTGCCTCTTGAGGTCAGGGGAGTGAGGTTTTCACACTGCACAGCTACTTACCAGCTTGCTACCGTTACACTCACCCCCTAAACCTCACTCCAATCCGGGTCATGGCACCACTGGAACTGGTCCTACTCGACCCGCTCTGAGCAGGATTCGAACTGGGGTCTCTGGCATGAGCTGGCTACCCTTACAGAAGCTGCAACAAAAATTCCCCTTGAAAGAGTATCATCTGAGTTCATTGTGTTTCTTCACCAGTTTGTTGTCGGCACGTGTTGCAAAACCCTTTAAATCTAACTGATGCTGCGCCAATATTCTTACAACAGCTTTGAAATTGGTGTAACCAAATATTTCTCAGAAGCCAGTCAGCAAACAGGAAACCCAGATGACCTAGTAAAAGTGGCCTCCTCCCTTTAATGTTTTCAGTTCACCTCAAACAGCTGGGTGGAAACACACACACACACACACACACACACACAAACATACTGTGAAAACCTTAATTGTCCAAAATAAATAAATAAATAAATAAATAATAATAATAATCACATTTTAAATGGAGAAATTATCCAAATTATCCATAATCCATTATATCCTTCACAAATGTTGCAACCCGATCTCATGAAAATTCATACAAATTTTACGAGTGGGGCGGTCACACTAGGCCTTGAGCATGCAAATTTTTCTTACAACTCAACGGACCAGGATATGAGGTCACACGGGAGGACTTCTGATGTAAGTAAATAACACATCTCAAATAACAAATACAATTATATTAAACATTTTAAAATATATAGTGTACTCACTTTCCTGCAACAATAAAACACGCAGCTTTAAAATATGTATTCTTTGTATTGAGCCAAGAGGTCAGCGTGTGACATTTCGTTCTTCTATTGGTCACTCGTCCTCTCCTCATATGAATTCACGGTTCAGAGTTCACCGACTTTGGTACGCAGCGTCAGACGAAATTTCTTAGCATGAACTTGCGTTTCCGGTCTCCCGTGTTCGAATGTGTTTGAATGGCGAATTGTAGTGTGACTGCCCCTTATTTCGAACGATTTTGTGCGTATGAATTTGTACGATTTCATCACGTGCGAATGCTCGGATGTGTAATGCTGAAGTAAGCGTGAGTTCTGCGTGCGAGGTGTCAAGGTCATGCTACTAATATTATTTCAGAAGCAAGTAATTGTTGCATATTAGATGGAAACGATGTCCAGCGACGCCATTGGCTGTAGTGAAACTTGTACAAATTCATACAAGTGTAGTCGTACGATATCAAACGAATTAGCCACATTTAGAAAAGTCATACGAGTCCTTACGATTTCCCTGTGAGATGTTTTGTCTCACATGTTAATTCAGATTACTGTTGAAACTATTCAGTTTGTGCTTGAACAGTTTTCATGTGTTTTTACTTCTGATTAATCAAGAGTGAAAACTAACTGATCCCTTTTTTTCTATGCATCATTTATTTTGTGTCTTCAACAGAATCCTGCAGAAATGCCATCCATATAGATTCACACAGTTTCTTTATTTGTCTTTTGCACTGAAACATACTGTAAATGTTTGGGTAAGACTTCTGAAACTACCACATCCTGAGGTAAGCAGCAACACCCTTAACATTTGCCAACGCCCTCTCGTGCCTCTCTCGCTCTGAAACAAGTGTTATCAGAGAAAGCCATAAACCATGTCATTATTATCACATTAGCACAAACCGAACCTGTTTGATACATACAGGGCCCCAAAATGTTTTTTGCACACTTAGAAATGTGTGATTGTCATTGCATTATAACAAAAATATCAAATATCACATTCCACTTACAACCACAAAGTGTCACAATATATATCTTTTTTAATTTTGAACAAAATATCTATTAATTTAAAACCTAAAAAGCATTTTTTTGGTTAAATGTTTTGCATGAAAAAGCATTTTAGAAATAAAATTGACTTAATTGCTGTTATCACATTTTATGTAGATAGTCTTGTGTACATGCATCCCTTCCTAATACTGTTTTTTGTCAGAATAAACTGCATTTCATATAATTGAATTAATACTGACATCTATCGGCAGTTTAGTGCAATTACATCTGAGTTTATTCACACAGGCTGTACTGCTGTCATTTGACCACTGGGTTGTGCTGTTTGCTCTCTTTTTACCAGAATGCACTGAACATGCTTCATATTCGCTTCTATTTTTATTGGCTTGACAAAATGTGTGGGTTTGTTTTGCCCAAATGTTTGCAGCTTAACAGTGTTCAGTGTGAGTGCAGAATAAAACATATAAAGTAACATGTGGGTAGAGCAAATGGAGTAAAAAATATTGGGAAATAAAATAAATACATTGTATTAAAATTAAGTTTCAGAATGTTTAAATTAAACTAGAGTAAACTAAGAAAGTGCAGGGATATACGCACATCATTTTTATTTTATTTTATTTTTATCAGAATAAAATTGTTAAATGTTTAACCCTTGTGCATCAATTTAAAAAAGTTACTCAGAGGTTCATAGAGGACAAAAATGTCCGCGTCAAAAAACCGCCATAATCATATTATATATTAATATTATTTTCCACTTTCAATTAGTTAATTTTTTTAACCAACATCAGTCCTGATCATAACTTCCAAATATTCATTCATTTTCAGGATTTTAACCCTTTAAATGCCAGTTTGTTTATATAATGCCACTGTTGTTTTTATGAGAAAAAAAAACTAAACATTTATTATTTTCCACATACTAAATGCTAAGGGGATTTATTTATTATTATTATTATTTATTTATTTGTTTATTTATTTATTTATTTATTTTTTTGACGATCACAGTCTGGGATATGTCAATGATTAGCAATCACATTGATTTTGATGTATTATTATTTTTTGTGCAGTGTCAGATTAAAAAAAAAAAAAAAAAGTCACACTCAGGACCTTAGAGGACAAAAATGTCTGTGTCAAAAAACTGCCATAAAAATATTATATATGAATATTATTTTCCACTTTCACTGACTTAGATTTTTTAGCCAACATCAGTCCTGATCATAACTACCAAATATTCATTCATTTTCAGGATTTTATCCCTTTAAATGTCAGTTTGTTTACATAATGCCACTGTTGTTTTTACACACACACACACTCACACACACACACACACACAAAACACACTCTGACATCCATACCAACACACACACACACACACAATTTTAGCTGCATCATTTATTTAGTTGTCCTGCAGTGCTCTATAGTACAGCAAACAGAAAATAGGTAAAAAGCTTGTATTTGCTCCATAGGCTAAACATGAGAAAAATGGCGCCATCTGGTGGAAAATATTAAACATGTAAATTTTGAAGCCAGGGCTCCAGAATGAAAGCATAATATCATAGAATTCATGATCTTATGCTTTAATGGCACTGGGATCAAATATTGCAGTTTTAATGGGTTTCAATGGGGACATTTTTGTCCTTAAGGTCCTGAGTGTTACTATTTTGTGTACACAGTGTATTATAGATGTATTATAGGAACTGAGGTTGAAATATCAAGATACACACCTCTGGCAACATTTTAACAAAAGAAAAAAAAAATGAAAAAGACAAAAATGTCCCCAAGGTCGCACAAGTGTTAAATGAAATTAGGAAAGTGGACAAAAAGGAATAAATGAAGGAATAACATGGTTGCAGTTCCCATCCCTCCGCCAGGGGTCGGTGTTTCGCACGTGTTTTTTCCGCACTGTGTTTTCGTACAGATCAACCGCACAAAGATCGCTGGTCTTATTCACCATGTCCATGTGTCCTCTCCGGACTCATATCTGTGTGTTATGATTTAAAAGAGTCTCTGGGGTGAAAACTGGAAATATATTTCTCTGGATGAGTTTGAGGAAGAGGAGATCTACTGTATGAAAAGGAGGAGCCGCTTACATAGAAACACCCATTCACACCGCAGACAAGCAACCGACATTTATTAACTTAATAAAGATGGGACTCTTTATTCAAAACAACATACACACATCAAGGTAAGTTTATGTGCTGTTTTAGTTTCACCTACTTGAGTTGTATTCAGCTCGGCGAAGGCGATTTGAAACTTCTGGGGCGGTTGGAAGTGAAAGGGCTATTGTTTCAAAAGATCAAACAACATTTCTGAGCTAAAAACTTTGAATATAATCGCGAAATAATAGCGGTTTACCTAAAGAGTAACTCAGAGTAACTAATAAACTATAGCGAGTCCAATCGCAGCGAAATCTTGCGATAATTCGAATGCTTTTAATGATACATTGCGTTCTGCTACAATGTTACATTTCAATGCATTATTTCCCGCCTTTTGCTGTTCCCCCCATAAATCTTAACTTATACTTTGATATTTGCTTTTGATGTGTGGCCAGTACACAATCTGTGCTCCATGAATTAATTCAATGGATATTATCCCTGTTGGGTTGACAAACCTCCTACTTGTTGCATTGTGCTTCAACTGCATTGGTAGTTGTCTTATTTTTTCACCCACAATTGGACATTTTGGTAATGTTGTCAAATCTATGGTCACAGAAAGCTCAGATGTTCACTTATTACCATTATAGAGTCATAACACAATCCTGTAATTCATTGTGCATGGAAAAACCAATGGGATGTTGGACATCCGTGCTTGGACTTGAGGATTGGTGGCTGCTTTTTCCATATCTGACCAGCTTCAGTCCTCCTACTCTCTGTACTGAACAGCAATGGAAAACCCCATCAGCACCGAGAAGAAAAACATGACAGGAAGTGAGAGAAGACATTTTGGTGTGTCATATGTTTGTGTTAAAGGTATTTCACGTTGGTATTTTTGTTTGTGAACGCAGCACGAAGAAACCCTTCTTGGCTTGAAGAACCTGGATGGAACTGGAGATTATTTGTTATTCTAGAGAAGTTGTTATTCTTTGACTTAACCCACCTCTAAAGTCAACACGAAGTCAAAATTGACTCTACTTTCGTAATACACAATTCCGGTCTCATTTTCCATGATTCATCAGTGCACTAATTTTCAAAGACCGATGTTAGTTTTCATAATTTTCATTAAATCCTAATCGCTTGCTTCGCATCCGAATCGACTATCAGATGGCTGCAGTCTGGAATGAAACGCCCACTTTTCACTATCTAGCCAATTCCCGGTGGATATAATGAAGTCCCTCTCTATTTTTTTTAAATGTCCAGTTTACTTTGAAATGCCGGAAGTAAAATAGGATGTGAACAGCATTTCATGTTGACTCTATTAGTAACACACTGTTCAAAAGACGGGAGGGCCTCGTATTGGGAAACTCTGAGAGTGACTAGGTGACATTAACAGGAAGCTGATTCTTGCTGATGAATGTAGACATAGTCATAGGAGTGTTTTCTAGATGGTTGGCTTGTTCCTTGTCTTGCACCCTGTCTCAGTCTCTATTTAAAAAAAAGTTATTGTGAAGTTGAGAGTGCTGCCCACAAAGCTTTCTTGTTGTTGTTTGTTATATCTAGCACCATATGTGTGTCGGAATACCATTGAAAGAGAGCCAAATATCTCTATTTGTGTATTGTGTTGATCACAAAACTTTTTTGAAGCATCTTTAGGAATCTAAGTATTTTCATATGTGAACTATCCCTTTAAAGGTGCATTAAAATCATCAGAATATTTACAATGATGCTTAGTTTTATATTGCCATCAAAATGATTGTGAATATTCGAAATCACCCAGCCCTACCTGGAATTAGTTTTCAATGTGATTGATAAATTTGAAGCGATTGGTGTTATAGAAACCAAGTTTGTCATCATCGTGTTTTTATGCGAATGGTCCAATTTCAGTGTTGACAAGCAAATGGCAAGAATTCAATCATTTACTCTTTCAAGAGTTTTGCAAAGAAGTCACCTTCCTCTCGAAAATCTGCCAGATTTGCAGATGCTGTTGGAATGCTTCTCCAATTTAGTGAAACATCTACCATGGTACGGTCAGTCATGTGTTTTACTGCGGTAAAGATAGGCCTTTAATCTAGACGTGCTCCAAAGTGGCCTGACAGCAATGCATCAAGGGTGTGCCATGTTTTAATGGTAGGAAAGATAAAAGAAGCTTTCAATCCGACTTCAAGCAACAAACCAAAGTTTGTGGTGCAGATTCTAGATGACGCACGTGGGGTAGGAGAGAACGGAAATTGTTAAAGCCGTTCTCTAACTTTAAGAGAACAGGGCTTTGGTGGTTTTCACCCATCTTGCTGGTAGATTCTGAGCTTCCAATGTTTATAAATAACCATAATTATAGAGCACATAAGAAATTAGTCTGGCCATTTGGAGATCGTTTGATGCTGGTTTCCATAAATCCCAAACAAGGCCAAACAATTTTGCACAAAAGCACAAAAGTCGTTTTCGAGTCGTGAAAATTCAGTTTTAATGTTTTTTCTGTGCATAGTTACCAAGCTTTTGCAATATAAAAACATACACTCGCGGAGCACTTTATTAGAAACACCCGTACACCTAATTCATGCGATTTATCTAATCAGCCAATGCATATAATGTATATCGGTCATCGGCTACCCTGCTGTCTTTATATCCTATTAGCATCAGCCATTGAGAAACCCTAATTGGTCAATCACTAAGGTTTTATGTTATTTTTGGAACTAGACAGCCGTGGTCACTATGAACTGTCTGTATTTGGAATAAGTTGGGTAAAGAGATTTTAAAAGTCTCCCGTTGTGTTCCACAGAAATATAACAGCATGTGGGTTGGATCGAAAAAAATGAGAGTAACGATGGCAAAATTTTCATTCAATTTTGAGCTGCTCCATTCAGCTGTGAAGTTGTTTTAGTGTAGAGTAGACTATTTATTGACTAATCTTTAGTCAGAGCTTTAATGTATGTGCTCATACTGTCCAAGAGATAAATGGGAGGCTCCATTTGAGCTACTGTTTTGAGTAAAGAACAAAAAGCAGAGGTCAACGGGTCGATAATGGCCTGGTTTTAATGTCCACCCACTCACTGTTGGGCTGCCCATTGATCTCATACAGGAAGTGCCCTGTCTGGAGTGGATGGAATGGTATGAGTGCCAGGGATTTCATAAAACACCCCCCTCCATCCAGAGTCGAGCTCATTATCTGTAGCTGCTAACTTCTGCACAGCTGTGAACTTTCTGGATTGTTCAGTGTTGACTTTTGCTTGATTATCGGCACTGTTTGTTTAGTAGTGTGGCAAATATTGCTCCGTTTTCCTCTTCATTTAATATAAATACAATGAGAGATTTTAGCTCAAGAAATAGCCCATTGATTCACACCAGTTTCACGAGAAATGTCCTGAACATATTTTTAACCCCAAAATCAATATTTCATTTTGCTCATTTTGCATTTCAGGCTTACATTTATACCATTAGGATATTTGGTATCAATTGTTTTCATGACAATTTAGCTCATTTTCCCTGAAATACCCATTATTGTAATGCAGAAATATAAAATTCCCATTTCTTTAATATAAAAACATATGATATTGAATTTGTACAGTAATGGTCATACATCATGGTCATGCATTATTTGTGTTGATTTTAATAAGAAAAAATATGTTTTGCATATTGCGAATATTTACCAGTCCAAAACAATGCTGGCTGCTGGGCGAAATGTGCTCGTTAGATTTATATATGTATATATGGTGGTGTTTTTACCAGCTGGGAACAAACGAAGAGCTAATAAAATGTGTAAAGGAGTCAAAACAGCACCAGGAATTCCTCCGTTGCACACACAAATGAAGATATGCTGCAAGGACGGCTGACGGCGGTTCCGACGCCTGTACCGAACTGTAATGGGCAACATAGCTCCTATGATGAGAAGAACAAGGTGTGCTTGAGGTCAGTATTAGGCAAATTACTTCCTGTTTTTGGTCCAGTTAGACGTCTTTGGTTCATGTTGCATTCATATATCAATCGAACCGCACCAGAGTTTGTTTGGAAGTGGACCGAGACCCACTATTCAGGTGGTCTCGGTCCGCTTGTTTGGTGCGCACCAAGGTTCAGATGGCAGCGTTCACACTTTTTCAAATGAACCGCACTAACAGAGCAATCGCACCAGAGTTCACTTTAATCGAACCAAACCTGCCAAGTGTGAACACACCCTAAAATCAACACAAATAATGTATGACCATGATGTATGACCATTACTGCACAAATTCATTATCATATGTTTTTATACTAAAATGGGAATTTTATATTTCTGCATTAATAATGGGTATTGCAGGGGAAGTGAGCTAAATTGTCTTGAAGACAATTGATGACAAATATCCCAATGGTATAAATGTAGGCTTGAAATGCAAAATGAAATATTGATTTTGGGGTTAAAAATATGTTCAGGACATTTCTTGTGAAACTGGTGTGAATCAATGGGCTATTTCTTGAGCTAAAATCCCTCATTGTATTTATATCAAATTAAGAGGAAAACGGAGCAATATTTGCCACACTACTAAACAAACAGTGTCGATAATCAAGCAAAAGTCAACACTGAACAATCCAGAAAGTTCACAGCTGTGCAGAAGTTAGCAGCTACAGATAATGAGCTTGAATCTGTATGGAGGGGGGAGTTTTATGAAGTCCCTGGCACTCAAACCATTCCATCCACATACACTTAGGTTAAAGTCCTTAAAACTCTTTTTATTTCTCCCCTTTTCTCCCTAATTTGGAATACCCAATTCCCAATGCGCTCTAAGTCCTCGTGGTGGCGTAGTAACTCGCCTCAATCTAGGTGCGGAGGACAAATCTCAGTTGCTCCACGTCTGAGACCGTCAATCCGTGCATCTTATCACGTGACTTGTTGAGCGCATTACCGCGGAGACCTAGCGTGTGTGGAGGCTTCACGGTATTCTCCGTGGCATCCACGCACAACTCTCCACGCGCCCCACCGAGAGTGAGAACCACATTATAGCGACCACGAGGAGGTTAATCCAACGCCACTCAACCCTCCCTAGCAACCAGGCCAATTGGTTGCTTAGGAAGCCTGACTGGAGTCACTCAGCACGCCCTGGATTCGAACTTGCGACTCCAGGTGTGGTAGTCAGCGTCTACTTTGTGTATGACACAAGTAATTTTTCCAATAATTGTTTACAGACAGATTGTTTTACTTGTAATTGACTATATCACAATTCCAGTGGATCAGACGTTTACATACATTAAGTTAACTGTACCTTTGAGCAGCTTGGATAATTCCTGAAAATGATGTCAAGCCTTTAGACAATTAGCCTATCAGAAACTAACTGGCAAATTGGAGTCAATTGGAGGTGTACATGTGGATGTATTTTAAGGCCTACCTTCAAACTCAGAGCCTCTTTGCTTGACATCATTGGGAAATCAAAATAAATCAGTCAAGACCTCAGAAAACAAATTGTGGACCTCCACAAGTCTGGTCGCAAATGGGTCTTCCAAATGGACAATGACCCCAAGCATACCTCCAAAGTTGTGGCAAAATGGCTTAAGGACAACAAAGTCAAGGTATTGGAGTGGTCATCACAAAGCCTGACCTCAATCTGATACTGAACTGAAAAAGTGTGTGCGAGCAAGGAGGCCTACAAACCTGACTCGGTTACACCAGTTCTGTCTGGAGGAATGGGACAAAATTCCAGCAACTTATTGTGAGAAGCTTGTGGAAGGATACCCAAAACATTTGACCCAAGTTAAACAATTTAAAGGCAATGCTACCAAATACTAATAAAGTGTATGTAAACTTCTGACCCACTGGGAATGTGATGAAAGAAATAAAAGCTGAAATAAATCATTCTCTCTACTATTATTCTGACATTTCACATTCTTAAAATAAAGTAGTGATCCTAACTGACCTAAAACAGAGAATGTTTTCTACGATTAAGTGTCAGGAATTGTGAAAAACTGAGTTTAAATGTATTTGGCTAAGGTGTATGTAAACTTCTGACTTCAACTGTAAGTCGTCAGGGCGAGGCTGCCGGGTGATGCAACATTCCTTTTGGATATGCCAGCTAATCCTGGAGCTCGTGTAATGACTGAGAGCGCACAACCAACAGAAACAATGACTGGAAAGCACTTAAAAGAGCCACACTCAGTCTAATGGCTAGAGTCGTAATATTTGGAGATTTAGGAGCAGCAGTTAACATTTTCAAGATGTTTCAGAGTGGAATGGATTATATGATGCAGCTTTGGATTCTGTTTGACAAATCTTTAACGACTTTTGCCATTCTAGACTAGGGTATATATGTTTTCCCGTGTGCCGTTTCGTCTCATGCACAGTCAAGCACGCAGTCTTTCAAAGTATACGACCTCGAGTTTGTTCGGACGAGTTTGCCGTTCAGGTGCACGTGCCAATGAAACGCTTAGACGTGGACTGTCCGCTTATCTATAAATAATGGGCTGCATGCAGACAGTCCGTACGTACTGTGCTAATGATGAAAATTGTGTCACGTTTACTGTGTGTGAGGCGTAACGCCATGCAGAAAACCAAAGTAGCTATACTTTGGCTCTAAGGTTTGTCTGGTTTGATACGGCCCCTGCTGGTAGATGCCATAATTACATGCCGACAAAAAGAGCTTTCTCCATTGGCAGCCATTAAAAAGTAGCCAATTAAAGCAGCACATTTTTAAGCAACATATCAATCGCTCATATTTTATATTAATGAAGTAGCTGTTTAGCAGTGACCAGCGTTTTTTTTTAGAGGACTCTTAAAAGTATAAAATGGATAGTTTTCATTGTCTGCTGTCTTTTACATCACAGTTCGGGATAGTCGCTAGTGAAGGTTTGGGACTGTGTGCGTTATCAGTAAATATATTCTATCAGTAAATTTTCATTTGTGGTTGAACTATTCCTTTTGAGTTTCTCCATGGTTTTACGCATGTGATACATGTTCTGCTTAGGAACTGAATGCAGCCTTTGGATCATAATTAGCAATTCCCCATGGACACAACAAGTGACCTTTAGGATTGGAAATGTAATCTTATCCGTTTGACATAATGCCGTTTTGTAGGGCTAGACCGTATATGTGGCTAGTCACTAACTAACTGCACATTTTTCACTTTGAATTGTATACAGAGATGTTAGCCAGGAACGTTTAGGAGGCCCATGTTTTCTCAGAGACTGTTTGCATGCAAATAGCCAAGAGTGTGTGGATGCAAATGCTGCGCCCATTTTGCAGTGATTCGATAAAATTCAAAACAGTCTTGAGATCAGAGCAGGTCACATTGCAACACCATAGTGCAAAGGGACTTTTGTAGTTCTTTCATATAAACTGTTTTAGTGCTGCTTGTTTTTCTGATGAACTTTGTGGAGGAACTTTCTGGATGGTGGAACTAGAGCTGGAGCACATATGTGACTGTTTGAGATCAGGCCGTTGAGATTGACGTCCCACTTTGGAAACTACTGACTGTGTTTTATCGAGTTCAACTCATACTGATGGTGAATTGCTTGACTTACTACCGTCTCTTCAAAAGGGCACCGTATGAACTTCCTTTCATGAAAATTACACTTAATTACTTTCTGGTCTCCTGAAGTCCAGGATGAACAGTGGTTTGGCTATATTTAGCTTTCAGAACTTTAATTCTGAGTATTATCTTGTTGATGTATGTGTAGTTCAGCGTTTATTATTAAGGTCAAAGTATACTTCGGTTTTCCACGTCCCGCTACATCTTGCAAACACTGCGCGTGATGCAGATGTCATCAGCACAGTTTGCGGATTGTCTACGTGCAGCAAAATGCAGAAAAATCGCATAGACTTGCATTGAATTTGGGACCCAAGCCATATCTAGAGACCAGAATATTGTAGAGACTTGGTGGCTTTTTGACTTATTTATTTATTTGTCCAAAACAATTTAATCTGCATTCAAGGTAAACATTTTATCAGTGCGTGTGTTTCCTAGGAATCGATCCAATGGCCTTGGCATTTCTAGCACCACCAGTTAACCTACAGGAGCATTATTTCATCTGTACCCCATTCATATTATTTTAAACACTCCACTCCTATTCTGTCTGATTGAAAAATATCCAGCAAAGGCCTTAAACTAGAAGGAAATATCAACCAGTCTAGAATGACGGCAGTCTGTAGGGAACCTCATTCTTCACGTGGAGGTTTGTCTTTCCCTGCCCATGCATCTGTTAAAAGACTTGCCTCTCAAATGGAGGTGATCTTTAAACAAAAGCCCTATTTCTGTTTCAGCCACACATTACGCTTCAACGGTCTTTTCATTCAAAGCGTCTTCAGCTACATCTGTTCTCCAGAAAGAACCTGTGAGTGATTTACCTCAGGGCCTGTTTTCTTCCCTCCCACGGGAGTTCAGCCGACTACTTGTATCTCTATCTGAAGGAAGTGTTGAAGGAGGCCTCAACGGTGCTGGATTTTTTTTTTTTTTTTTTTTTTTACTGTGAAACGTGAGGAGCTGGTTCCTCTTTAGTGTAGCAGGAATCTCTGAGGAGAATTCACTCCCTTTGCCCTCAGTAAAGGCTAGGATGCCAGAAATGCGTTTGTTTTTGTGCCAGTTGCCGTTGAGGTTCCTTTAAGAAAACTGTTCCTAGTGGTGTCAAAATTGACTGTTTCCTTTGAGTGTGTTGCAGGATTTTCTGTCTTGTCTTTGTAAGGATTAGAGCTGCACGATTAATCGTTAAAAGATACCGATCTCGATTCAGACACCCACGCGATCTCATTTCTAAATGACAACGATTCTGCAATGTACAGTATATTAACGTTCCAGTGGCATGCTATGTTTATTTTTAAATGTTGATAAACTTTATATGACATCTACAAAACACAGCGCTCCTGCACAAGACGCTGAATAAACTAAAACGCAACGGCCAAAGACGTTTGTCCAGCACAGTGCTTTACAATCATGGCTGTACCCTGCAGATTAGCTAGGAGTGTGACATAATCTCTGTTCAGTTGAATAATTTAATAGCCACCGATGCTACAAAAATACCGGCATTACCTAGATCTGACTAAATTCACTTCCTGTGAGCTGTTTGATCACTGCCGGCTGCTTTTAAACGCTCACATATGTGTGTCTGCCCATGCATTGTGTCTTGTGATGAATGCAGCGCTCCTGCACGAGACTCTGCGCTGTTTTTAATCAAAATACCCATCTTTAAGTGATATTAATGTAAACACAGCTGTTAATGAATTACCAGTGTAAACAGACGGGATTAAATCTACACTGTCTTAACAGTATATTAAAGCAAACACCGTTGTTAATGTATAAGCAGACGAAACAAATTCTTCAAAATGTCAGATTTGTACGATTGTCTAAATGTATATAAGCTATATGCTGTCTGTTATAGGCATTCAGGCATTCTTACGGCATCAAATCAGTTTTAATGTAGATCTGTCACAGAGTAAAGAGTGTCAAGTATTTAAGTAGATTTGTTTAACTTTAAATTTATATTATAATTTTTTTAATATTTAATTGCTACTGTTGCTAATAAACTTAAAGCACTGTTTATTCTCTATTTAATTACTGGCTCTTGAATAATTCCTTTACAAGCTTGAAGCAAGTAAGAGACACTGAAGGCCTCATTGTTTTCATTTAAATTGTTAATATTTATATATAAAAAAATGTTTTGTAAAATAAGTGTTTTATTGCATATTTGCATAAAAGTGCAATACCAAGTTAGCATAGAACTGTTAATGAAGCTTTTTTTGCTCGTTTTGCTTTTTACTTTGCATGTGAGAAATAGGGATGTTCCGAAATCTCAGTATCAGCCGATACCGATCGGATACCAGTGTTGTTTTTTTCATAATCAGATTAGAATATCTATACCTCACTAAGTGATGCTAATTATATGTAAAGAAACACAAACCTTTAACTACACATTATATCAATATAAATTATTTCTTATTCAAATTCTGGTAAAATGCTCCTCTGGTGCCGTTCTAAATACATATTATACGTTAACCGAACTATTGAGCATCTACATCTGAGATGTTGTACGTGAGTAGCGCTCAAATACTGCGCACCGCTTTGAAGGCTAAAAATAGCCACGAGTGTGTGTGTAAACAGAGCAGCGGCATTCACTGACACGCTGCACTGCACGTGCATACTATATATTTACTTATTAAACAGCCTTTTGTGATTCACAGAGCTATCGCACGCCTTCGAGTGGCTTTGAATAAAATGCACGAGTCATATGAACTACTTTAACGGTGTTTTTATGGTTCTTTTATGTCATTTTTGGAGCTTGACAGTAACGAACATGACTAACACAGTATCGGATTTGGATTGGGCTTGTCGGACCGATACCTGATCCATTTAAAAACGTCAGAGGTATCGGATCGGTGCATCCCTAGTGAGAAACAGGTTAAATTGTTTTTTTTAAAATTATTATTATTATTATTATGCAGTTTTTTTTTTAACAGAATTTTTTTGTGTGTGTGTGTGCAATAATCACAAGGTGCTGTTTGGTTAAGAATGTATTCGTTGCACCCTCTTGTGGACTTAACGACATTTTAAATGTATATATTTGATTTACAACTATTTCATTTCTGCACAGATTGAAGCAGAGAACATTGTCAGAACCTCTAGTAAATTATATGTTACTTTGTTTAATACCCATATGTCCAGGTTTTGTAAATCACTGAAATAAGCATTTTTCTTCAGAATCGTGATCTTTATTCTAAGTAAAAAAAAAATATGATCCTCAATTTATCCAGAATCGTGCAGCTCTAGTAAGGAGTCAACCTGGCAGGTCTATTCCAGAACAGCTCATAATGGAACATAATGATGATGCTGTTTCTGTGGTCTTGGACTTAATGCATGCCTTGGAATTTTATTGATTTTGGTTATGGTCAACAGCCAAGTTCAGAGGATGACCTACTTCCACCCTTCTGAGAAAACCAGGCTGGAAAAGTTTAAACTGTTCTACTCAACATTTTACAGAAATGTAGATTTACATTTTATAGCAGATTTGGCTAATGTGTTGGTGATTTTTGTATATATATTTATATATATTTGATATACCGGTAGGGATGTCCCTATAATATGGTTTCACTATTAACTGAGATTAAAAATGACACGGTTGATTTACGGTCGACCAAAAAAGTCAAGAATACCGCAATATACATTTTTGCTTATCACCCAGCCCGAGACTTTAGAGAAGAACTATTACTTTATTTTCCTGCAATTCCGTGAATAAAAAAAGTGTCAATGGTATGGAAACCATCTGTTTTTAAACCGAGGTATACCGTGAAACCATTACATAATGGTAACGGAGGCTCTTTTTGTGTTCTACTGAAGAAATAAAGTCATATGGATGAGTAAACAAGGGCAGAATTTCCAATTTTGGTTGAAGAATGTCTTTACTAAACAGGAACTGAAGACTCGTACTATGTGCGTACTGAGATATGCTCTGTGTATGTTCAACCACTGTGTTGTTTGGAAATATTTTTGAAGTTCCCTTGATTCCTCTTTTTTGTTTTCACAGAAAGACCGTAAAACCATGTGACAAGTTTAGCTTGCAGTGCGAGGATGCTGTTGCTATGCTGATATTGACCCTTGTGATGTAGCAGCTGTGGTTGTGTATACTGTATGTATTTATAGAGATGTGCTGTGTATTACTAGCCAGTATGAGGGGACAGCAGCACACTGACTGTATGACAACTTTTTGCCCCTCATATGCAATTTCCACTCGTGATCAGAGTTTATTACAGGGACACGCTTTAGGTAGATGAAATAAATGAGAATCAGACGCCATGGATAGTAAGGTCAGATGGCACGCTGCACTCTTGGAGAAATAAGGGATGGGGCAATCGGTTCATCCAATGAGTTCCAGGAATTGCACATTTACTATGTTTGTATGCATGGTCTGCAGGGTTTCAGTTAAATCCTGGTGCTCTTGTTTTCAAAAGATGAATTAATTAACTGAGACGAATGAGACCTGCAGAGTCTTGTGTTGAAACAGTATGTGTATATGAGTGTTGATGGTACAAAACGTAGAGTGCCTATAAACAATTAAAATTTGTAAAAAAGAATAAAGAATTCTATTGACATTTGAGCTTTGTTCTAACTATTGCATCATCTTATTTTATAAAGAATAATTCTATGTTGGGCTGCAGGAACGTGTTGATTAAATCGATAATTTAAATAGTTTACAACGTGTGTCATTAACAAACATCATCGGTGATACTTTACAGTGGAAAACCTATTTCAATTAAATAAACCCCCCCCACAAATTTTAGGACACAGACCAAGCTGCAGCTGTGAGTTGTCCAGAGCATTGGAAGCAGTTTCTAAATGTAATCAAAGAACATCATAAACATAAGTGTAAATATTTTTCTTAAATGTGCTGTTTAATGCTCTTGAGAGATGTTTATAGCTTATTTGACTGTGAATTTACAACATTAACAGATAGCAAAATCAAAGTAATGCAAGAATTTTCATTTGCAAAACAAACATAAAGCAAGCGATTACTTGACTAAGAAAGTATCGACAACTGATAATCAAAACAGTATGGAATTAATAGTGTAATTTCATTACAATTGGCACTGCTTTTCTTGTACTGTGTTATAAATAATCACAGTATTATTGTATCATGAGCTAGATTTCAATATATAATATCGCCAGTTCCCTGTTGATTTCCACCCCATTTTATCAGAATAGTTATTAGATTGTAGCGCTAATTCCATGCATCATCTTTTCCAGGTGCTAGATGGTGGTTGTAAAGGCTCTACGTAATGCTGAACAGACTTGTCCTGGGTCAGAATGAGTATCAAAGATGGCGATGGGATGACTAGCCAAGATGGAAAGGCCTACGAACTTCAGATATACCCCCGACTCTCTCTGGAGACGGCATCATGTTGCATACTCAAAGTCACCAAGGAGGCCACAGCCGCGAGCGTCATTCAGGATGCGGCAGCAAACCTCGGTCTGGACACCTGCAAATGCTACGTCCTGGCCGAGGTGAAAGAGTGCGGCGGGGAGGAATGGGTCCTGGAATCTACTGACCTTCCAGTGCACCGGGTTCTTCTTTGGCCACGTAAAGCCCAGGAACAGCATTCTCGGAAAGAAGGATTTTACTTTCTCTTGCAGGAACGCAATCGTGATGGTTCCATCCGTTATGTGCACCTGCCTGCTGTGGCAAACGAACAGGATTCCAAGCAACTGGTTGCTCGCGGTTTCCTCCCTCCACAGCAGGAGGACTTTGAAGACCTCTGCAATCTTCCAGACCTCAACGAGGACAGCATCTTGGCGAACCTTCGCAATCGCTTTCAAAAGAAGAAGATATACACATATGCTGGAAGTATTCTTGTTGCCATCAACCCGTTTAAATTTTTACCCATTTATAACCCGAAATACGTCAAAATGTATGAGAACCACCAGTTGGGCAAGCTGGAGCCCCACATTTTTGCCATTGCTGATGTAGCTTACTATGCCATGCTGCGTAAACATATCAACCAGTGTATTGTTATCTCAGGAGAAAGTGGATCGGGCAAAACGCAAAGCACTAACTTCCTTATTCACTGCTTGACGGCTCTGAGCCAAAAGGGCTACGCCAGCGGCGTGGAAAGAACCATCTTAGGTGCTGGACCAGTTCTGGAGGTAAGATCAAATCAAAATCAAATCCCTTTATTGTCACTCAACCATGTACACAAGTGCAACAGTGGGTGAAATTCTTGGATGCAGTTCCAAGCAACATAGCAGTCATGACAGTGATGAGACATATACCAAATTACAATAAACATCAGATTTACACAACACAAATTACATATCTAATATACACATAATTACACACAACACAGTATACAAATAATCATATACAATGTACAGTATACAGTACACTAAATATAGAATACACAGTATACAATAAAAAATAGTATATATAAAATATACAGTAGTTTGTATTGTACTGTATTGACATTCAGGCTGTCGGTTGATAGTCAGTTGCCAGTGTGTTGTTAAGAGAGAATATAATTATGACAGTCCAGTGTGAGATTAATAAAGTCCAGTGCTGATGTATATTGATCGTGGGAGATCAAGAGTTCAAAAGTCTGATTGATTGCTTGGGGGAAGAAGCTGTCATGTAGTCGGCTGGTGCGGGTCCTGATGCTGCGATACCGCCTGCCTGATGGTAGCAGTGAGAACAGCCCATGGCTCGGGTGGCTGGAGTCTCTGATCCTCCAAGCTTTTTTCACACACCGCCTGGTATATATGTCCTGGAGGGAGGGAAGCTCACCTCTGATGATGTGTCTGGCAGTTCGCACCACCCTTTGCAGGGCTTTGCGGTTGTGGGCGTTGCTATTGCCGTACCAGGCGGAGATGCAGCCAGTCAGGATGCTCTCTACAGTGCAGGTGTAGAACCGTGTGAGGATGTGGCGGTTCATTCCAAACTTCCTCAGCCGTCTCAGGAAGAAGAGGCGCTGATGAGCCTTCTTCACAATGGCCTCAGTGTGGACGGACCATGTGAGTTCCTAGGACACCGAGGAACTTGAAGCTGCTGACTCTCTCCACTGGTGCTCCATTGATGGTGATGGGACTGTGTTCCCTGTCTTTTCTCCTGAAGTCCACCACAAGCTCCTTGGTCTTGCTGACGTTGAGGGAGAGGTTGTGCTCCTGATTATTAACACCTTGATGTGAAGTGGTTTAGGCTGCAGTGTTTAGAATTTGGGGTCAGTGCAGATTCATTAAAGGACTTACTGGGACATGGGATATGCAAAGAGATTTCTGTGTCTGACAGAGCTAACCTCCTCAGAGCATTTTACACTGGGCACATGCTGAGCTTGCATAAAAGACTTGAGTTTTGAAGCCTTTTACATGTTGTTTATCAGTATGTTTTAGTGTTTTAATTGGAAGGGTAAAGCAAACGTCAATTGATGCAGTTTGCAGTTGTCAACCTTAGTGACAACAACAATGGCATGTCAGTTGTCAATGCAGGGTTTTACATATAGAGCACCTATGCATTATTTTCTTGCATAGCATCAAACCCTTTGGAGACTTGCTTCTAAAGAATAGCTTTGGAATTGTATGTTCTGTAAATTCACTCTACTTTGAACAATGCCTTGTAACAACCATAATCATAACTTGCCCTCAGGTCTCACAGTCTTAACTGTAAATTGCAGCTTTGTAGATAAGATATTTACAGAGAGCTTTCCCACAAGCCTGTGCTTGACACGCAGGGCCACAACATGCTAAACCTTCATAGCTCATGTTGCAATACCAACTACATCTGCATCTAGAGGTTTTATTTTGGGGGTTCATGTCTGATGCAGCTTTTGGTTGTCACTTGCTTTAAAGTTATCGCTTGTTGCCATAAACCTGTTAAACCGCAGTCTGTTATCTTGCAAAATATCAGCAGACGCCCACATCTTAACCTGATCACAGGGTGGTTATAGCAATGTTTAGATTATATCCCTTGTGCTGCAGAAGCTATCATTACTCTCTAGTACATCTGGTGCACTTGGTGAGTTGGGGCGAGGGGGTACGGTTAGGATGAGAATTGGGGCGAAGGGTTATGTTTAGGATGAGAGTTGGCGAAGGGGTATTGTTAGGATGAGAGTTGGGTCAATGGGGTATGGTTAGGATGAGAGTTGGGCTGAAGGGTTTTGGTTAGAATGGAAGGTAGGGGAAGGGGTATGGTTAGGATGAGATTTGGGGCGAAGGAGTATGGTTAGGATGAGAGTTGGGGCAAAGGAGTATGGTTAGGATGAGAGTTGGGGCAAAGGAGTATGGTTAGGATGAGAGTTGGCGAAGGGGTATTGTTAGGATGAGAGTTGGGGCAAAGGGGTGCGGTTAGGATGGGACTTGGGGCAAAGGGGTGCGGTTAGGATGGGAGTTGGGGCAAAGGGGTGCGGTTAGGATGGGAGTTGAGTAAGGGGTGCGGTTAGGATGGGAGTTGGGGCGAAGGGGTACGGTTAGGATGGGAGTTGGGGCGAAGGGGTACGGTTAGGATGAGAGTTGGCGAAGGGGTGCGGTTAGGATGGGAGTTGGGGCGAAGGGGTGCGGTTAGGATGGGAGTTGGGACGAAGGGGTGCGGTTAGGATGGGGGGAAGGGGTACGTTTATGATGGGAGTTTGGGAGAAGGGGTACGGTTTAGGATAGCAATTGGTGTAGAGGACAGGGTTTTTCCAGCATTTAATATTTTTCGGTGGCAGCCCAAGCTAAATTCCGGGCCGCCAAAACAAAATTAATAATATTCATCTTGTGTTCAGCAGTTTATACGAGCTAAATATGCTTCTCATCTGAGACACATGTTTTTGCAGTGCGACTGAAGCCTTGTTTACATGCATGTGTGCTCAAATTGGCGCGATCATAGTAGAACATGGGGCTGGGCGATATGGCTTCAGAATTTGTATCTCGATATTTTTCAGCAAATTGATGATATTCTATATGTATCTCGATAATTATGTTTTTGCTCTGAAATAGTATAAAAGTGTTGTTTTTTTTAATCAGAGGAACCATCATTTTATCTAAACAGCTATAGAGACTAATGTTTTGGAATTGCTTGAATGCTTAAACCGGCAGTACTTCACAATGCAGGTGAACTACGTTAAAAACATGAGATCATGAGCCCCGCCGCCCCCACACGTGCACACAGATTACAGCGTCGCAGGTTCATTCTGAAGCGCACACAGTCCATGTTTATCTGTCTTTAATCGCAGCCTTTGGCAGTTAAATAATCACATATGATCATATCTCCATTTTGATGTTATTTTGATTAATTATTCAGCCCTGAAGGATCGTGAAATACTACTGTCTACTGATGCACTCTATGAAACTTTATTGCCAAATAAAAGGCTCATTAAAATCATCGTGATATTGTTGAATTTTACATCGTTAGTGAAATCGTCGCGATTATGTCGTGGGTATTCGATGTATCGCCCAGCCTTAGTAGAACACTTTACTGAGTTGGGACTGTGCTTGTGAAAATGTTTGTTTCCTACTCCATAAAAGATATTGTTTTCCTTTCATCAGGCTCCAAATAATTTAAAGAATCTTTAGGAGTATCTAAAGGCAAACACGGCCAGAACATATATTAGACAGCAGGAAAACTTTGTCTATAATTTGTCGATACTTCTTGGAGGTCTAGACTTTAAACTCCTTTATGTACTTGCCCTTATATTTACATTGCAATGCCATAAGCATAGGTAAGACCAAGGATGGCTCCTCATTTTTGTGGTTAGGTCAATGTAGCAATTCTTTCTAAAAAAAAAAAACTAATGATAAAAATAAGTTGTTAATTCAATTTAGTTTAGTCTGATTTCACATAGCACCTTAAAGTAAAAAATTCTCCATTATATTCAAAAGTTTCCATGTACTTAGATGGTGAAAAAGAAACTCATCCAATGAAAACATGTATCGCAATTATGTTATATATTAATACAATGCAATTATGTAATAAACCAACTTCGAGCATATGGATAAACATTAACGTCATTCACCATCGAAAACTGTTTTTTATCCAGGAAAAACTCTGGAGTACTGTTAGGTTGGGAGTTGGGGTGACTGTGGTTTATTTGTCCAGCTCTTTTTTTTTTTATTATTTATTTATTTTATTTGTAGTGATAGACCAGATCTATTAAACGGAATTGGTTAAAAGTACCAAAAAGAATTAGTAATTGATAACTTGTTACTAGTTGACTGGTTAACAGAAAATACTTGGAGTGGAGTGTCAGTTTCAAGATCTACTGATAGCATTATCAAAATGTTGCAAATTTTTTGGCTATCATTAAATAGCATTTTATAAAGTATATGGGACATTGGCCACCCTGCACTATGGATATCGATATCTAATACTTGAAATTTGACTTTGAGTTGGTCCTGTGACAGTGTATGATACACAAAATATATTATTAAGAATGGAAATTCATGTTCTGTCTGTTTTAGGCGTAATTCAGGCTTTTGAAACTGGTTAGCCATTTTCTCCAAGCTAGCAGTCTTGGTATTGCTATTAGTAGGATGTTGCATTGCAGTTTCATGATTAATCTTTCAGCCAAATCTTTTTGCATCCAGCTCACTGCTTCTGACACTCACACCTCTACCAATTTTTACTTCACACCTTTCATGTACACATGATGTAATGAGAAAATTCTCAGCCTTATTTCTTATCTTAAACTCCTTTAAAGGACAAAGTTCGCTGTTAGAGCAAGTAGTAAACAAAACGTCTTGAAAGATGGCAGGTTTTCTTGACGCCTCTCTCTGTGTTTGTGGTTTTTAAAAACTAGAAGTAATTTCCCTGCAGTCAGCAAAGTCATTGTCCCTTGGCCGACGCATTTTCAGGCTTCATCACAAAATATTCATGCTTTGTGTTTGTGGTGAGAGAATCAGTCTGTGAAACTGGTCAATTGAACTTTGAGAGCAGAACTTAAGATTCCATCCAGACGTTTTCAATGATAGTAGTCAGATCTTGTAGAAGTTTCTCTTCCTTATATGGTCTTATGAAGTTAGTTTGTGTCATCTGTCTTCCAAGACTATCAGTTGGTGCTGATTTGTTAAAAAGGGCATTATATTCTGTTTGTTGTTAGTGTCTGGTGTCTTGCATTACAGATAATTGTTCCAGGTCAATGCAAAGTTTCTGCTTCTTGTGCAAGACTTAAATGTACTAGACGGGGCTAGAGGTAATGCTTCACGATATGACACACATTGTGATATATATTAGTCATGATTCAATATCACCAATCTAAATTGTGCCAAATGTGCGAGAGAATATGAATATGCGTAATCAATTCAATCTATCACATTTTTGTTTCCGAGTTTGTGCTTATTTAGACAAGATTAATGAAATGCAGTGGATATTTTCTCTGATTTCTTTCTACCAAAGTGCAAATCGTGGAAACCAGGTGGAACAGTTCATCTGTTGTAAGTCTAGTGAATCCTCCTTTGTCACTTACTGAAGAGCCTCACCCAATAGCAAATAGATTTATTGTCCACGTTTTGCTTTAAACTAGTTGCAGTAAAACCTGGAAAGTGACTCAGAATGTAAACTGTAATTTTATCCTCCTTTCTTTCTAAAGCGTCTCAGGAGCTGCACATGTTATTGTCTTTGTTTCAACTTGTATACGTATTTGATGTAAACAGAACGATACTCGGAATCGATTGTCGTTGACTGACACGTCAGACCGGTTTTCAGTTATTTTCTCTTCTTTTCAACTAAGCAACACATTTTCGTAATCCCCTCCTACAGCTGGATTGCTGGTGTGGAGCAAATGCATATTTGACCTTTGTGTCAACACTGGCTTACTAAATACTAGAAAATGTTCCAGACAGACTATATAAATCAGTATGAATCTACGGTAATGGGTTTTTTTTTTTTTTTTTTTTAAAGTGCTGTTTGACCCATTTGTGTAGTATGTATTTCTTGAAATGCCCTACAGGAGAATAGTTTTGTATCTCTCATGCCAAAAATGGTTTTCCTGGCTGTGGATGTCTGAGTGGCTTTGAAGGCATTACATCATTGGGTATGAGAAAACAAACCCTGCACAACTACTTGGATTTTAGTACTTTTAGTGAGCAATTTGGACCTATTCATAGGAAACTTTTTTTTATAGCAATAAACATCAAATAAACACCTAAATAGGCAACATTTATATTAAAAAACAAAATGAGTAACAGGGTTGCTGGTAACATGGTTGCATATTTAGCCTTAATTAAGCTATCAGTATGGACTAGTTAGTTTGGGATCAGATGTTGGTTTAGTTGGTTATTAAGTCAAATTGATTAACATATTTCCCATAAATTAATGAAAAGTAATATATTTTTTCTTACAATAACTTTGGTTGTAGGGTTGAATGGTAGAGCTTTAGGCCACACTAATACATTTTAGCTTGAAAATGCCGATTTTTCGCTACGTTTTGGCCAGCGAAAACTGAGCTTTTCGAAAACGCTCTCTCAAGTGGATAAATTTGCAATGGCGACTTTGTGTTGTTTTGTGGATGTAAAACAGAGATATCTAAAATAAGGGTGTTAAGGTTTTAATTTCTCACGGTTTAAGGGTCATGGTTTCGGTACGGTTCGGTATTTGCTTTGTTAAAATATATATATATATATATCTATATTACTGCCAAATCCATTTGGTAATCACTTCAACAGGTTTGCCCCTAAATAACAATCATTGTTTTACAACAGTAATCATAGTTTAACCATTGCATTTGTAGTAAAATCATAGTAACCACAATATAAACATGGTTACTGTCATGGTTACAATATATAGTAAAATCATGGTTACTATATGTAACTAAAGTATTACTGTTATAAACCCATGGTTAATTGAATCAAAACCATGATTTCTGCTCCGAAAACCATGGTGACAGCAGTCATGGTTACTACAATATTACTATAGTAAAACCATGGTTCAATTTTGTCAGGGTCCTTAACTAAAAAAAATAATATTTTTCTCTAATTGCTAAATCAACATTTTAGCTTAATACCTGCATTAATACGCTACATGCTTCAACGTAAAGTGCACTTCAAATTCATCTCAACATATATTCAATATTCGGAAGCTGTACATCACTAGAATGCATATGAAAAGGGATTCATTTGTGGAAATCCCACATGAACACCCCAAGCGCTTTAGTTATAGTTTCATGTCTGTCCGAATTAGCACTGAGTGCCTGCTTAAAAATGGAAGGGAGTGTGTGCAGTTTCAGCTCACCTGCGGCTCTTTCCCTGGGTGATGTCGGCGTAAATTATTAATCATGTATCAGAACAGTGATGTCATCAAGTTGACCTACGTGAGACCCAGGTGGAGCGTATCCATTCAGGTGCATTAGCGGAGGTTGTAGCTGTGCCAACGCTGTAACTGTGTCTGTTTGACGCTTTGATTTCTTGACCAAAACTTGTGCTCCAGATGCGTCATTAAACGTGAGGTGAACCGACCGCGGTGCCAATGCTTCCCGAACCATAGGTGGCGAATGGTAAGGTTCGTTTTTTTTACCGAGGACCGTTACACCCCTAATCTAAAAACGATGACGTATTTCGTGTATGTGATCCATTCAACCCAAAACGATCAAGATGGTGGCCCATCTTGATTGTTGTTGTGCCTGCTATGTAATTTGATTGAGTTGTTAAAGATAAATGTTACTTTGTACAACCTTCACATTGCATTCCTTCAAAGGCGACAGGAAGTTTACTCGGAATTATTGTCCGTCCATGGAACGGCGATTTTCCGCATGCGCAGTAAAGGGATTTAACAGTTTTCATGCGTTTCAGTGTGGATGAGCAACTTTTGGGAAAACACTTGAAAATGGCAGTGTGGACGGAGAGCTTTTCGAAAATGAAAACGCCATTTTCATATGTATCCAAATTAACGTAGATGTAGCCTTAAAGTCAATACCGCAGTCTTGGGTATCGCAGTTTTAAAGGAATAATCTGTATTCAATACAAGTTAAGATAAATCAACAGAATTTGTGGCGTAATCTTGATTACCACAAAAATGAGTTTTGACTCATCCCTCCTTTACTTTAAAAAAAATTTAAAAATCGAGGTTACAGTGAGAAACCTACAATGGAAGTGAACGAGCCACAGCTAAATAGTAACTTTTTGGTCATTAAAATTATTTAATTAATTGTACGCTGTGTCTTTAACTACTATGTACTTAAGCATTAAATATGCACTTAAAAATATATTATGCACATAGGTGTTGTTGCATTGTACTGACGTTTATAGTAACTGCATTTAATTACATCTGTAGTTACACTGTTAACCTTACCCCTAACCCTACTCCTAAACCTAGCCATACCTTAACCTCAGTTGCAGCAAATGTGAATCTTGTGAGAACTTTGCAGAACTATATGTAATTACATAATACATGCATTGTATTGTATGTATTTTAATGCTAGTACATAGTAGTTAGAGACACCTAATATAAAGTGTGACCACTTTTCTTAATGTAATATCAGTTTAACAGATTATGAAAAGTATGACACACTTGTATGATTTTAATTGGTGGATACGGTCAAGACCTCTAAGGTTGGACAGGCTAGAATCACAGTTTAAAGGGAAGGCACACACATGCTACTTTTCAAGCTAGATTAATTTTATGTTGGATCAAAATGTATCTAATAGTTCAAAGAATAAGGGATTTGTCACGGGACACCAAAGTGTATATTTTTTTTTTCAATCCTCTATCTTGTTCCGAACTGCTCTGCAAACACCTGCTTTGTTTTTCGTATATCGCTGAGCAACTGCATGTGGCTTTCGGTCACACGTAATGCTCACATATGAACACTCAAAGGTAATTCATCTGCTGCTCACAGACAGGAACTTCCCTCTGACTGATCTGTCCAACAGGAAGCAGAATTTTTTTGCAACAGGAAGTGGTAGCGGTAAAGGCTTCGCTCCCCATTGGCCGATCTGTGCGCAGGGTGCTGATATTCGACATATTGTTCCTCAGGAAGTTCACAGCTGTAATGGCTATTTTATGGCCATTGTTTATCTCTTGGCTTTGTGTTTGCCTTATGTGTTGGATTTTGGGCTATGAGGTAGACCAAGCTATTTTTGGTGGAGCAAGATTATATGACATGCAGAATGTCAAAAATAAGGTTTGCTTCTCAGACATTGCCACCGACGTCCGTTGATTGTGATGGTGAGCCTTATATGTGCATACACAATCCACATTTTCTTGAGAAAATTAAACAATCAAGTTGTTAAGATTTTTATTGTAAGCTAATGAATTGATGCCTGTTTTTGCATGAAGAGCACTTGTTTTTGTTAATACTACTACTGTATCAACAATCTCAATTTGTACTCTTACGCACTGTAACCCGATTATCTAAACAGCAAACAATTAAAGAGTCTTCCCTTTGTGTTATTACTGAAGACATCTCGGTTGAAGAAGTCACGTTGTTCACTTGAGATGCCGAGATTGTCTTGGCCTGGTATTTAGACGTGATTGTTCCAAGGCCAGATATAAAAGAAGCGGCTATATTTAAAAGTCATGTGAATATCTCATAGTGTTATGTGTGAGTAATAGGATTCTACTGGCCTTTTCATTAAACCTCACTCAGAAAAGGGTCTTTGTGTATTTGAGACACTGTATGGATGACTTTGGTTTCATTGGCCGTTAAACCAGTTAAGTGAATGTGTAGTTTAGACGACATTTTATGGATGGAAATAATTTGCAGACTTACCTGTCTTCTATGTTATGTGCAAGTTTTTCAGTTTTAAAATACTTTCTCGTATTCCAGCTTGGGGCTGGGCGATATGGCCAAAAATCTTATCACAATATTCTTTCATATTGTTCGAAATCGATATTTATCACGATATACATTCACATTTACACATTGCACATTTTTGTATTTATTTCAAAGTTGGTGGAAGAAAAGAAGAAAAAATACATTTTAAACAGTCAAAATAGTCTCTACAGAACTGCACTGGGGGTCCAGAGACAGCCAAAGCAGTGGGGTCTGAGGGATCTTTTACCAAAATATTAAAATATTTTAGTGCATTTGAAAATGATCATCTGTTCATTTTGAAGCGTAATGACAGCAGTCCAGTATTTGTTTGAATATTTTTACATTAAAATGAAATATTTTTAAATTTCTTTAGATTCAGATACCCAAGTAAGGGGGCATAGAAGCCCTTGTGACTGTGGAATGATGCTGTATGTTTATTATTATTATTATTAAAGGCTCGTAACATGCTGATTAATAATGCTAAATTTAGAAGGGAAAAACGTTATGGTCTAAAAAGCGCTTTGGAACCATGCTAACTTATGCGGCGCCTCACGTCTACACACGTGGGGGAAAAGAGGCAATGCGTGCGGAGTGGGACAGGGCATAAATTATGTGTGTTTAGTGCTAGAGAAAAATATTCAAAACTACAGCGCAGAAAGATCAGCTGGTGTACACAGCACTGTTGTTTTATCGCGCTTTTCACTAGACTCGTGAAGTCTCGCAGTACGGATGGAATCAATCCGGTGTCCGACGTAGCCTAATCATTAGCAAGGCAGCTAACATTAGCAAGTTCATCCAATCTGACCCTACGTTTCCACTGGCGTTTTTGTGAGCGAAGCTGAGAGAGCATTTTCAATTCATTCCTACGGAAGCTGAGCGCCACGCCCGCAAGGTGGATTGCAGGATTGACAGCGGTGCGGAGCAAGCGCTTTCCTAGCGTTGTGAGCGTATTTCTTCCGCACCAGTGGAAACGCAGCCTGAGAAAGCCGAACTGCTTGCGTTTTTAGCAACACACACTAAATATAGAAAATTCTTCTAAAGCTTATCAACGATATCGTGGATTTTTTTTTATCGCGATTAAATATCGAGATCGTTTTATCTCCCAGCACTATCCAGCTTAACATGCAGAGACAACTAAAAGCGATTGTTAGGTTGAATCCCTTTAAAAGTGTGAACACTTACATTTGTGCTGTTAAAACCAGCCTCATATGGCAACATTCGTTCAACCAATGGCGTGACTTTGGGAAAGAACTATGTTTGGTTGAGCAATGGAAGACAGGGAGTGTTCAAAAATCTTGTTTAAGAGTTGTCAAGAATTTTTGCATTCGTTTGGTGGTGCTAGTGGTGCAGAAATTACGTAATTCACCTCTAAATATTGCAATACCGACAAGCGTTACAATCTAAATTTGTAACATTTAGAGTTAATTCAAAACTTTTCCCTGATAGCGCTCATACTTCACCCGGATGTCTATTTGATTTGTGTGTTTACATCTGGAAGATGTATGTTTTACATTGTTTGCTCATCTGCAATACGTCTATAAGACGTTTTCTCTTGGATAAGGCTACGTCCACATTAATCCAGATACATCTGAAAACGGCATTTTCATTTTCGAAACGCTCTCTGTCCACACTTTTCAGGAGTTTTCCAAAAGTTGTTCGTCTACACTAAAACATATGAAAACGCTTAAATCCCTTTACTGTGCATGCGGAAAATCGCCATTCCATGTACGGACTAAAACGCAATTGTCCTCGTGTTTTGTAGCCGGACAGCAATTCCGAATAAACTTTGCGTCGCCTTTGAAGGAATGCAATGTGAAGGTTGTCCAAAGTAACATTTATCTTTAATAATGCTCTCAAAGTGATAACGCCGCCATCTTGATTGTTTTGGTCGTCACGTGACAACAAATACGTCATAGTTTTCAGATATCACTGTCTTCCCCGTCCACACTACAACACGAAGACGGCATTTTCAAATTTATCCACTGTCTTAGTGGGGACGTAAGGCCAAAACGTAGAGAAAAACATGCGTTTTCAAACTAAAACGTATTAGTGTGGACGTGGCCTAAGACATTCAGCAGATGTCTTTGAGACGTTTATCAGATGTTAATTAGAATACAATGCTTTCTTGATTAAACGCTCTTAAATAGACATCTCGGAAATGTATGTGTGCTGTCTTGATTGAACTTCCCACTGTTCTACTCAGCAGGCCGTTTTCGAATCAGCATTGTTGACTCAGGAGAGTCTTTGAGGCACCGATCTCTTACAACATTAGTCACTCTATGGCATTTAAAACATTGCAGAAATGAAGTTCTGCTTATAAATGGTTTGAAATCTTTCTTAGACCACAGACTGTACCATGAAAGAACGGTTTACATGCTGAAGATGGGCATATAAAGACAATCCCTGAAATTACTGGGATCTGACATTTTTCGAAGACAGTAGTTAGCTAAATGGCAAGTCAGCCATTAACCTTAAATGGATTTTATTGTTGTCAAAGTTTAGTAGCATTTCTATACAGAATTAGAGCTTGTGGTTTGGTCGTAGAAATCTATAGGGAGCTGTCTGCAAAATAACAACAAAAATAAGAACTAATCTAGACAAGTTGATTTAACAAAGTTCCCTCCGTGTCTCTCTCTCTCTCATGTTTTCTCCCCTACCCCTACTTATTTTGTAGGATTTAGCATGTGAACTGTTGCGACATTCAGACAGGGAGATTCTCTACTTGGCCCTCTTTATGCCTAGCAGTCAAACAATTTCCTCATACCCGTTGATTCTCACAACAACCAATCACAAAGGGTTTTAAAAGACAAGTTTGGATCTGAATTGAATTTTGCACATTCTGAATTGTGACTATGCTCTGTAGCTTGTGCATGTCTCACACTGTTGGGCTTACTTGACATGAATAATAAATGTCATAATTAACGCTTATGTCAAAAAAATAAAAATGTATTTCACTTCTCTTTTTTGCTGTGAATCTTATGATTTGAGTTTGTGTTTTGGTGAATTAATGAGGTCATATCCCAGAAACTATTTTAAAGTCAGATAAAAAAAGACACTGAGGGGTGAATTCACTAAACAGTTGCACCTCTTTTACGTATGGTATTTCCTGCGTCTTAACCAATGCAGTCAGTGCTAAAATGGCACTGCATCTTGAGTATTTAACCCTTGTGCTGTGTTTGTTTTGTGCTAACACATTTTGTGTTCCCGGTCAAAAATGACCGGCCCACTAAGATTGTTTATAAATCTCTCATATTGTATATATTATCCCAAGATATTGAATTAGGTCTTTTTATCAACTTTTAGTAATTATGACAGGTTTTGTACTCCTTTTTTGAACATATTTAAAAAAAAATCTATATATTTTTATTGATAGAAGGATTCATTGAACTGAGCTCATACTGGGCTAGTGGGGGGCACTCCCTGCAGGAAGAAAAAAAAAATATATATATATATATATATATATATATATATATATATATATATATATATATATTATTTTTTTTATTTAATTATTTATTTATTATTTTAAAGCTTCTGGACTTTATAATGCATATAGCTGATCCTACCAATTCTTAAATAATGCTTTTTAATTGGCTGACAAATAAGAACTGTTTCGTTCTCATCATTTGCATATTTGTTATCACAAAAATGATATTCAGAGTTGGTAAAACCATAAAATATGAGAGAGTCATGTGTTATATATCGTTGGAAAGGTCTCAATTTGTAGAATGCAATGAGCAAATTTGTTTCACTCAGAGGCCAAACTGCAGTGAGTTTTAGTGTATTAAATTCCCACCGACACACATAAATATAATAAACAGGATTTTTTGGTGATTACTTCCTGAAACATACATATAACATAGACAATAACATATTGTAACTTACAGCAGATTATTCCGATTCAAACGAGCCCAAACACAACATAATAAGATGAGTAGATTTTGAAATATTCCTCAAAGACTGTATATGGAAAGACAATGCACAAAAGGGCGCTCAACACACATTGTGTGTGTGTTTGTTTGTGTGTGTGTGTGTGTGTGTGTGTGTGTGTGTGTGTGGTATGTGCACATGACCGAGGACTTGCAAACACTTATCATATATGTGCTCATCTAAATTATTGGGATACTCCTGAACACTTAATATTTCTAATCCATTCATTTCCAATGGCCGGTCATTTTTGACCGGGAACACAACAAGTGTAACAAAGTGAAATAAAACTAAATCAAATTTAAGAAAATTGTCCAAATTTGTTTGTGTGTTTTCAGATACCATATGTAAAAAAAAAAAAAAAAAAAGTAGAGGAATTTTATTAAAAATGGATTAAGTAAAAAAAAAACAATGGTGAGAAAAAAAACATAAGGGTTAAATTACGCCATTGTCATTATTGTCTGTGCAAACATGCCTCCTTTCTATGTAAATTAGGGTTATTATAGATTGCGCTTCATTCACAAAAAAATGTCTGGTGCAAAAATGACACTTTAATGTCGTTTCAAACCTTACGCTGTTAATTTTTTCTGTGGAACATGAAAAGAGATCCAAACGCGACACGAGAACCAGTAGTTTTTTTTGAGCCGATAACGTTAATCCTGGTGCAGCGTGTTAACATTGATCTTCTTTGATAAACTTTTAATTTCGGTTAGTTCCTGATAAAGGATATTGAATGGCTTTAAAAGACTTTAACTGTTGCGCACGAGTCGTACGAACGACTTTTATGTTTCATTTTTGAAGCTTGACTGACGTGCTCACTATAAACTGTTGTTGTATAGAAGAAAGCTGCATGAGGATTCTTCAAAATGTCTCATTTTGTGGTGGAAGGAAAAAATACCAGCATACAGAACTTTTGTTGAAATTTCATTCTGTGCTTTTCGAAGCGGGTCAAAGGTTCACAGCAGGGAATCTTAATTAGGTTAGCGCCCCTCCCCCTCTCAATCTGCTCCGCTGAAACGACTGGTGTCTGGCACAATGCCTCCCTCTTTACAATGCACAGAGCCGACTTTCCCTATGGCAGGGCTTTTGTTGCCTGAGCTCGACAAACAGTATCCACATTCAGGGTTCGGGGCTGCCCTGTGCCCCCTGGTTGAGGTTGGCATTAGCCTGCGGAGGTTTCCACACCAAAGCCCCATTAATCACAGGGGGTCGGTGTCATGGGCTGAGCCATTTGTATGCAGATGAGCTCTTGCTGCAGATGACTGCTGCTGGAGGTGTGAATCTATAGAGGAGGATGTGCTGATCACACTTGTGTTTTTGTAATATGATTTCACATGTGATAACTGTAATCCCACTCATTCAGGTGTTTTTTCATACATTTAATATGTTGTTTGGTTTCAGTGCACTGGAATTATGTGCATTTAAAACTGCATAAACAATGTTAACCTGCAGACTTTTTTAAATCAATACAAACACAATTTTAATAACCTTATTTTAAATTAATACATTTTAGTAATTTAAATGTAATACTAATATTTGTATGTATAATATATTAACAAGCTAATATATATTTTTACTATGTAAAACAAAATAATAAAACAAAGAGAAAAGGCAATTTATGCATTATTTAAATATGCATAAGCTAATAAGCATATTTAACTATGCAAAAAAATGCATGAACATGCACCTTGCATAAAAGAAACAACAAAACATTATTTATAACTTGTGAAATATATAGAAACAACAGTCTATATATATATATATATATATATATATATATATATATATATATATAGACTGTATATAATTAACTTATTTAATGTAAAAGTTAAAAACTTAATTATTTAATTACTTAACTACATACAATTATTTAATATTATTTATAAATGTTATTTTATGAAATTGGGTATTTTTACTCTTGACAGGCATTTGGCAACGCAAAGACCGCCCACAACAACAACTCCAGCCGTTTCGGAAAGTTCATCCAGGTGAATTATCTGGACAGTGGAGTCGTACGAGGGTGAGTGTATACACATTTTAGTTTCCTTTCATTTATGGTCCAACAAGTGTCACATTTGTACAGATCTTGCAAGTGACCCTTGTCTTTGCTTTGAACATTCATCAGTGTCTGTAGCTCTGCCGCAGTCACTCTGGTAACTGCATACGTCCCACTTCAGTCATATGTATCGTTTCCTCTGACAGACGCTGTATAAACAGAAGTCAGGATGAATACAAGTGATGGATTATATCAATGTAGAACAACATGCATTGTTTTTAAGCTGTGGTTTATAGTATGTCATGGGCAGCTGACTCAGTTTTCAGTCTAAAATCTAAAATCCCCATATTTTGTTTGCAACCACTTTTTTGGCTGCTTTCCTCTCACATGATCAGTGTAATATTTACTTAAGCTTTTAGCAAACGGGTTCCCTCCAAGTTCAGCCCTGACACAGGAAAGAAATATGATAACATTCACACTAAATCATTACATTATAACTTTAAGATTGTGAGTCTCATGAAAACATGTCCAGATCATATTTCACCACAAAAATAAAACTAATGTTATTTGTTCTAGCAGTGTGGCATTATTTTTATAACTGTTAAGTAAATTTTTCCCTAATGCGTCCGGAAGTTTTTTGTAATTCTCTGTGTTCTTTATGGTTATTCTGTGATTATTACTCTAAAATTAAGTTGGTGTTTTTTTTGGAGTTGCATTGTGCCATTATTTTCATGCAAAAATGATCATTAACGTTATGTGAAAATATCTCATCCTGCAATGTGTCTGGACGTTATTTATTTTCAAATATTTTCTTACTGTAAGATTACGATTTTTTTGTGGCAATGTGACAGTTCAGTTCATTTTCCTTAAATTATCATTACCGTAATGTAAAAAATGGTATTACTGTAACCCAGTGGGACGTTTTACTTTTAAGGTTTTTTTTGTTTGTTTTGATATTCTTAACCTCCTGAGACTCCCGCGTGACTGCTGTGTGCATTTTCCATTTCCCTTTTGATTTGTAACTAGTAGCACCTAATAAACAAGAAGAAAAATCCCTAAAGTTTCCCTAAAAATGTATGTCCTCATATGTGGACAGCGGGACTAAGTTGTGACATGTTAAAAAACACCAAGCTATAGAAAGTCATAGAATTTTTTTTCTTCGAATTATGATGTTTCCAGGAGTGTTGGTTATTCATGTTTTGACATTACATCAGACATTAGCATAATTAATTCTAATTCAAAGTAATGTCCAGCATCATCCAATCACTGCTAACCATGTTAAAATAAAATGATACATTATAAATTCTGAATCTAGGGGGCCTGGGTAGCTCAGCGAGTATTGACGCTGACTATCACCCCTGGAGTCACGAGTTTGAATCCAGGGCGTGCTGAGTGACTCAGGTATCCTAAGCAACCAAATAGACCCAGTTGCTAGGGAGGGTAGAGTCACATGGGGTAACCTCCTCGTGGTCATGATTAGTGGTTCTCGCTCTCAATGGGGCATGTGTGAAGTTGTGCGTGGATCGTGGAGAGTAGCATGAGCCTCCACATGCTGTGAGTCTCCACGGTGTCATGCACAACGAGTCACGTGATAAGATGCGCGGATTGACGGTCTCAGAGGCGGAGACAACTGATTATCATTGTCACATGTCTGTCAAACATGTTGAGTGATCCAAACATCATCTGCAGCCTGAAACTGAACTTTTGATCAGATTTTAGGAGTGAATGCACTTAACTGCATAGAGAGCTATAGGATGTTCCCTTGCTCCCTATTTAGTGAATGACTTAACCTCCAGTGTGCTGTCTGTCTGCACTGGTCTCAGAACAGTTTGAAATGCACCTTATTTTCATCCTAACTCCATATAAAGCCTCTGAAAGCAACATTTTTCAGCTTTTGGATGCATCCATTTATTCTCAGTGTGATAATGCACAGTAAATATAGGAATGCATTTACTGATGTTAATGAATAGAACCGTATTGCACAGAGATGATAAAATAAAATATAACAAAATGTATATTAAAATGAAGCGAAATGTGATAATGTTGAAAGTTATTCAAAATAACTAACATGTTTTTTCAACTTATGAGGAAAAAATGTCCCAATATACATGTATGTGGACATTATGTTTATCAGCGCGCTGATGCGTGTAAAATGAACAGATTTTTTTAAAGCGACATTTCAAACAAATCTAGAGATGCTACTCTTTACATGTCACAAGTTTTTGGTTGCAATTAAAAAACTTATGATTGCACTCTTTTTGACTCCGTGCCCGTAGAAGCACTTTACGGAAATCGACGGGATGCTGTCAGTTTATCGGTGTCGGTGCGCTAGCAGTTTATCCCTTAAATGACAGTCTAGAGTGTTGTGAATAGTATTTAGTTGGTTTAAATTAATTTAAATTATGCGTTACGTATAGCAAAGTCAAAATACAACGTCCACGCATGTGGACGGATGCGGGGTCACACGAGGTTAATGGTAATTCTTACTGTAATATTATATTTTTTTTACATTTAAATCAGCGTGAATTAGTGGCACATTAAAGTGCAACATACAGTATACTGCAATAATGTATAAATAGTTTTGCTATTTAAATACAATTTTAAAACAAATGACAATTTATTCGCATTTGCATTACGGCAATAAATCATTTGCTCAATTCTCATGAAAACAATCCCAAAAATCATTAAATGGACACTAGACTCTTGCTAATGGTCTCGATGTTAAGACTTCGATGGTGTCATTTCGTTTTTTTTTTTATTTGTGGATTTTTCCCCTTTTTCTCCCAATTTGGAATGCCCAATTCCCAATGTGCTTTTAAGTTCTCGTGGTTGCGTAGTGACTCGCCTCAATCCGGGTGGCGGAGGACGAATCCCAGTTGCCTCCACGTCTGAGACCATCAAACCGCGCATCTTATCACGCTTGTTGAGCACGTTGCCATGGAGACATAGCACGTGTGGAGGCTTCACGCCATCCACCGCGGCATCTATGCTCAACTCACCATGCACCCCACCGAGAACGAACCACATTATAGCGACCACGAGGTGGTTACCCCATGTGACTCTACCCTCCCTAGCAACCGGGCCAATTTGGTTGCTTAGGAGACCTGGCTGGAGTCACTCAGCACGCCCTGGTATTCGAACTAGCAAGCTAGCGAACTCCAGGGGTGGTAGCCAGCGTCTTTTACCACTGAGATACCCAGGCCCCCATTTCATTATGTTTTCTAAGCTCAGTGCAGGTTATTAGATTTGCTCTTTAAAAGTGTTTAGCTGCTATTTTCAAGTAAAAAAAACCATACTGAAGGGCTGTTTACAAAGCCACTTCAATTGTTGACAATATTCCTGCAATTAGAGTATTGCATCCGATACACAGAGAAACAGCTGCCTAGCATTGCGAGCCACTGCCTTCTTGACGCTCTTTGTCATACTGAGAGTATAGAGAGCATTGTTGAGGCCATCTGTCTCGAATGACCCTTTGATTGACATTTGAGCTCTTTGGAGTTCAGAGTTATGACAAAGAGCTCCCAGTGTCTGACGCTTTCACGCTTCTATCTCATCTTTCAGAGCTGTGGTGGAGAAATATCTCTTGGAGAAGTCTCGCTTGGTAGCCAGAGAGAAGAACGAGAGGTAAACGCTTGAGAAAGTGGCTCAATGAACTTGAAGACTCTGAAAAAGACAAGATTTTAATTAGGCAAAAAAGAACAAAAAAGGATTATCAGTATCTATGTATCTATCAGTACATCTGTTTTACACACATAAACAGTTCTGCATCACTAACTTTACTATTATCAGCTCACTGTATGAGCTATTTAAGCTAATCTGATAGTAGAACTGGAAAAACAGATATGGGCACCTCTGTAATGCACTTAATACAAGCAGCTATACGAGTCAGTTCACATACGCAAACAATAGCCTGACTGGCCTTTCCTTCTCGTGCAGGAACTATCATGTGTTTTATTACCTGCTGGTGGGCGTGTCAGAAGAGGAGCGGAGAGAATTCAAACTCCTGCAGCCTGAACAATACTTCTACCTCAAGCAGGTGAACACCTCAGTCTTCTGAAAGTCCTCGATTGTTCCAGAAATAACGAATACTATTTTCCTTATCATTAGTGGTGCTTTCTAAAGCAGCCATCATAATTTCCTTAGCAACTGAATAGCAACATCCTGTCTCCCACCCACAACATTAGCATTGTAGTGGCAAGTTCTTCAAGGGCAAGCAACACTACAAATGCACTTTGATTTTTGATCACTCGCATTCAGTTCAAGATAAAACGTTTTTAAGAGAAAAAAGTGACGCCAAAAATGTTGATGTAGACATGGCGCTTATTAATATATTTTTGCCATTTCTTAAAAAAGCATGTAAATTGCAATGGTTTTCACATTTTTTTTTTAATCTCTGCTTGCAGCAAAACTTTACAATAGAAGATGCGGACGACTTACGGCACGACTTTGAGCGACTGCAGCAGGCCATGGAGATGGTCGGCTTCCTACCAGCCACCAAGAGACAGTTAGTAGATTTTTTTTGAACAACGTTCCCATGTTATGTTCAAAAGGAGTAAATTAAGTCTCTGAGATGTTACATTTGTTGTTGTGTTTCTTGTAGGATATTCTCTGTCCTGTCAGCCATCTTGTATCTGGGTAACGTGACATACAGTCAGAAGTCAACAGGCAGAGAAGAAGGTCTGGACGTGGGACCTCCAGAGGTTCTTTCCACCCTTTCAGACCTTCTAAAGGTAAATACGGTCATAAGTGGTGGGGGTATGACCAAAATCTTATATCACGCTACGAACATGCTCTGAATAACGTAAATCAGTCCTGCTCACTGATAAACTTGCATATATATCTCCCACGGTTATAGCAAAATCTCTACCAATTGACATATTTCTAATGTTGCACAATGTGGTCCAGGGCTATTGTTCGTGTTTTGATCATATGTTGTGACTTGTGCATCTTACCATCTTTGTTTTCTCTCAGGTTAAAGAGGAGATGTTGGTGGAAGCTCTCACCAAGAGGAAAACGGTGACCGTCAACGACAAACTCATTCTACCCTACAGTCACAGTGAGGTAAGCACATCCGTTTTGATTCGCCGCTCGCTCTACAGGTTTTATCGAAACTTTCAGATTTCTTGTGGCTAACTCGCTGGCTTTTCCTTTAGGCGATCACGGCACGAGACTCCATGGCGAAGTCGCTCTACAGTGCCCTGTTCGACTGGATCGTCCTGCGAATCAATCACGCATTGCTTAATAAGAAAGACATGGAGGAGTCTGTTTCGGTAAGACACGCTTTGCAGCACAGGGTTGAAGAAAAGATTTAGCAGCATGTTGTTTGTTTTTTTGAGCTGTCAACAAAACTATTTTAATATGAAAACTGTACATATGCTGCTCAAATCATGTAGGAATGATCTTCTTTACCAAATGAGCGCACATGAACAACACCACAATGGCGTAATTACCATTGTGAATTTTTATTTTAACTACTCACTTAGAAGGTTAATAGGGCGATAGGCTTGTGCAACAAAACTTCTTTTTAACATTATTCTCTGTAGCAATGCAAAAAAACTCATAGTGTACATAATGTACTTTTCGTTTTGTTGCATTAGCAAAAAAAAAAACAGATTTTTTCGGAAATCGAAAAAGAGAGACCGAATTACGAAATTGGTCAAAATGTCCTTTTTTCCTTCTGATCAAAATTACTTGAAGGATTGTTCAAGGACTTATTATGGTCATGAATTTCTCTGCATTATTTCAGTGTTTGTCTATTGGTGTGCTTGATATCTTCGGCTTCGAAGACTTCGAAACCAACAGCTTTGAGCAGTTCTGCATCAACTATGCTAACGAGCAGCTTCAGTATTACTTTAACCAGCACATCTTTAAACTTGAACAGGTTAGTGGGCTCTTCAAAAATCTTCCTAAACTCTCTTCCTGTGGTCATTTGAATGATTTATGGTCCATTTGATCTGTAGGAGGAGTATCAGCTAGAAGGCATCACCTGGCACAACATCGACTACACCGATAATGTCGGGTGTATTCACCTGGTCAGCAAGAAACCCACTGGACTCCTCTATTTACTTGATGAGGAGAGCAAGTAAGACCACTTTCAGCACAACCTCACTTCATTTACCTTACAGTAAATTTGTCATTTGTGTTTACATATTCTTTTTCTTTGGAGTTTTCCTCACGCCACTGATAAAACCTTGCTGGCGAAGTTCAAACAGCAACATCAACAGAACTCTTACTTTGTGGCTACTCCAGTGATGGAACCAGCCTTCGTTATCCGCCACTTCGCTGGGAAGGTCAAGTACCAGATTAAGGTAACAGCACTCGCACAACAGCGCTAAAATTATTTTTACAGTTTTGTTTTGATGACACATAAATGGCACACTCAGCTTCAAGGGCCAAAATGTTGCTTGTAAACATATAGGACTTCCGTGAGAAGAACACGGATCACATGCGGCCGGATATCGTGGCCTTATTGCGCAGCAGTGACCGAGCATACATCCGGCAGTTGATCGGAATGGATCCTGTGGCGATGTTTCGTTGGGGAATTCTTCGTGCCTCCATCCGCGCCCTGGCCGCCTTCAACGAAGCCGGACGCCGCTGGGCAGCCAAGACTGCGGGTAAGCCATGGAGCGTTTTTTAAGGATCTTTCAAGATTAGCTTGATTAGTCCAAAACTTTGGATTTTTAGGGTCTAATTCTAAATCAGCAGGTGTTATTTATAGCACTCATGTGAGGAAGCTGCCCATTGACGCAAACGGTCATATTTAGAAGTATTTTAAGATGATTAAATTAAGAAGGGATATAAAAACAAGTGAATAACCATTTTTGCCAGAAGTCCTGGGTAGAGTTAAAGCTGGGCAAATCTCTTTATATTTTTCTCTTATTAGTATTTGCGTAAATGTGTAAGTCTCCCCCCCCCCCCGCCCCCAATCAGAGGAACCAACATATCTAAACTGCCATTGTTTGAAAGAGATTCAAAATGGTGAACAAAATGCAAGAAATAATCGATAAAAAAGAATCAGTTCATGTTTTCTACACCGTTTTCTCTAAATAAACCAACTAGTTGCCAACTCTTGCATTGTTTTGCTACTGAAGTTTGTCTTAACGCTGGGTGGATTGTGTCGTAGCATGTCGAAATAAAGCTTTCACCACTGTGTTATCGATGTAAATGTATGTACAGGTGTGGTGAGACCAAATTCCAGAGTACCACTCGGGGAGCTGCAGAGAGCAAATGTGCCCATTGAGAGGATGTACCGGTAAGATCTTAACACAGACTGCTCTAAATAGTGGAGAGAAAGAGAGAAGGAAGTGTTGTGAGGAACTCGATCCTTTGCTGTCCTTTCGTTGCCTTTGTGTAGCAGGTGATCATGTGACCACGCTCTCTCCACAACAGGCACATTGCAGGACGGTTCTTAATGTAATCGCAAACACTCAAGCCAATTATTCTGGCTTGAATTTTTACTAGGGCTGTCAATGTAACACGTTATTTCTGTGCAATCAATTATAAAAAGGGCAATAAAAATGTAACTCATTTACAGTAATCATGACCTGTACGTATATGCCGTAATAATGAATTTTATTAACATTGGAGTGATTTTTTGCTTGAAGTACCACCTAAATGCAAAGCACGTTTTTGCGAATTGCTATCGCAAGCAACGCACCTAGCCAATCCATGCTATACGAACTTGCATTTTTAATGCGTTTTTTACACGCTGGTTGGAGCACGAGAAAAAGTTGAACTACTTTTAACTTGCCACACTGTTTTGAAAACGTAGACAGACTGAGAAACTTGATTGCAAAATGTATGTTCATGTTCAGTGATAGTCTGTTGAATAATTTACTCGTCTTCCACAATAGTGTAATGTCTTCGAATTATGTTCGTTTGGGGTCAGCATGTGTTAATATATTGCAAATAAATTTGGTTAATCATATTATGTAATTCGATTGACATTTTTAATTGATTGACAGCCCTAGTTTTTACACACAACATAATATCACACAACATCTACTGCAGTTTGGTTATTGGACTCTGTTGGTCATGGTTGGCAAAGTTGCGTATTCCTGCAATGTCCCTATGCTTTTCCTCAGGTGTTTGTTAAAGGGATATTTTACCCAAAAACTTAAATTCTGTCATTTACTTGTTTAACTGAATGTTAGCATAAGTCACCATTCACTATAATGTATATTTTCTCCATATAATGGTAAGGCGTGAAGGGTAACTGAGACTGAACATTCTGCCTAACATTTCCTTTTGTCATACGGCAAAACCATGAGGTTGAGTAAATGATAAACAACATTTTAGTTTTTGGGTGAACTATTCCTTTTAAGGGTTTCCCTCAGTTTCTGGTCTGTGATCAGTTTCACCAAAGATGAACAATATGGTCAATGAAGCTGGTCATAGATGAGCATCTGCTGGTGGCGTTCGCCCTCAAGTGACTGTGTGTGTGTGTGGTGTTTATTCTCTACAGCCATGCTCCTATTCTTGATTTCTCCTTTGATCACTCAGAGGAGCGCCCTCTAGAGGCTTTTGAGGACATCTTTGCTAGTTATGAGAGTAAGAAGTAAGTGGACTTGAGCGGAACATTGAGGTCAGGCAGGGAAAGCTTGGCAGCTCGGGGAGGCTGGATTTCTGGTATTCTGAGCAAACTCAAATACCACATTCAAACGTTCACAAAATCCAGAAGCTAGCAGTGGGAGCTATTCTTTCTTTATGCGATCAAAGGGAAAGCCAGAGATGGCATTAACCTGTTTTGGGACCTTTTGAGGTTTATTAAGTCTAAGTGCTTCTGAGTGAGAAGGAGAATATAAAGTGTACTTTAAAGACCCTTTAAAGGTCTTTCCCTTCCTGATTTAAGGAAGCAATATTAGCCTTGCGTACCCAGCCTCCACTGAGAGTCCAACTTGTTTGACCTCCTGTAGTTCTGAACTGGATGGTAAGTGAACCAGTGCATGAATTCAGGCCTTCACAGAGCGACATGTCCACCCCCGTTTAACACGCCGTCAGGTCCAAACCAGAGTAACGCCAGCATGAAGTTACCACTGAGTGCATGTGCACTGCACTCACACAATGACACAAGTGTACAAAGAGCATTTTAATTTGAAGTTTAAACAAATAGTTCACCCAGAAATTACATTTCGGAAAGTCATGTGATTTCAAACATGTAGGACTTCTACAACATAACACAAAAGGAGAACATTTTAATATTGTTTTATTTTCCGTGCTCTTGTCCATCCAATTACAATGAACAGGGACTGAAATTTTCAAGCTTGAAAAAAGGAACAAGGATCATAAAAGTGGTCCATACATCTGTGGCTCCAGAAGTCATTTCGGAAACCGACCAAAATTTCGTCCTGAGTTGAACTAGAGAACCGTGTCAGTCCAATTTGTGAAAAAATCTTTCAGACCTGTTTTTGGAACCGGATCAACCCATAAATTGGACATCGCTAGTTCTGTAAATGAATGGACAGGAGCATGGAAAACAATCTTTCAAATACTTTTTTGTAAAAAAAATAAAAATAAAAAAAGGCGTACAGATTTGGTACGCCATCAAGGTGAGTACATTTTAACAGAATTTCCATTTTTGGGTGAACTATCCTTTTACCCATCCCTTTCTTGTACACACAAGGTGGAGGGTGTTTGCGTTTCCCAAAGTCTAATAACAACATTTTGGTGTTGGGTTCCTGCCCTTTTCCTTCTCCACCCCTCTTACCCCACTTCCTCTGTTTCCCCCCCCTCACTCTCCCAAAATGCACCTCTACTCCGGGCTCAATCAGGGACATGCATGCCCAAATCATCAACTCCATTAAGGACTTGCAGCTGGATGGGGAAGATCCACGCAAGCTGCTGCAGTCCTGGGGTCGCCTGCGGTTCCCGCGCCATGCCCTCCAGTGAGTTTGAATGCCAACTTTCCGCTGGCCCAGAATCGATGTGTCCACCTCACCAACCCTTGATGCCTTGACATCAGTTGGCATCAAAACCAATGCTTGAGGCACTTTACTCAGCTTAGTTCAGAGAATGTTACCTTGGAAAAACATTCCCTGCTCCTGAACTTTTCCCAAATTTGGAGCATTACTTGTCGGCTAGCCATGATTTACTGCATTACCCCAACTGCCCTAACCCTGCTTTAATAAAACCCTTCTAACAAGTATGGCAATTATTTTTAGATGGCTCCCTGTAGCTTCTAGCAGTGCATGTTGAAGGAATGGCGAGTTTATGAGCTGAAAACAATGTGATCTTCATTAACGAGCTAGCTTGGAATGTTATCCACATACTAACATGAGCTGCATGAGCTTAATGGTTCCCGAGACCCACCAGTTTTTAATGTTTTATGAGGTGTGGAAAGCTGCAAAATCATTGCTTATATAGACTACAGACATCAAATCTACTTCAGTTACAAGACACGTCCTCTATAGTTGCCAGACTATATATATATATATATATATATATATATATATATATATATATATATATATATATATATATATATATATATACGTTCCTCCCTCTCTTGATGTTCCCATCTCCTCCGAATCCATTTTCGCCTCTACAGCATCTACACAGTTGAGTTTACACTGCGTCAGACAATGCTGTGAATCAAATCATTTCAAAGAGAATAGTGCGTTCAAGACCGTAAAAAAAACTACAAGAGATAATGAAAGTTACACTCCCGTCATGCAATGTTTACATCGAGAAAAGTTGAACGTTTACTGTAGCACACTCTGACGTAGGCATTCATTGACCAAAAAGTATTTCAGAAATCCAATGCTTTTGGAAATCCAATTGACTCTTTCCACATCATCGAAGCGCAACTTGAGCATTCCCTATTCGTCAAATGCTCTGTCAGAGCTTTCTCTGGTGTAGATGCCCTTACTTACATCCCACCAGCCGATGCATGACTCAATCTACTAACACGCCACATCCCTTCTTTCTTATTTCAACAATCCATCAACACTCTCCCTCCTTTTCTCCCTACAGGAAAAACAAGAGCCCCAAGAACAAGCAGCTCATTCCCAAGGTAAAGCTTGCTGGATTGATCCAACAGGGTAATGAATAGCGCCTATGGAATGTATTTGTCAGAAATTACGTATTACGTAATTATCGAAGATATTTTTCACCTAGTTGGACAGCGAGTTTTAGTATGCATGACACATCAGTGCACGTCATTCCATTGTCTTCATTGTCGTTGACCAAAATGAAATAACTTGCTCATAACTTGACATCACCTTGGTTGCATGCATTCAATTTCATTGTATTGCTGGACAGCACCTTTAACTTTAAGACATTTAACATTTGCACCACAGCTTTTCCCCATTTGTGAAAGTGTAAAGTATAGCCATGATTGTTTATGACTTTCCGTTACATGTGCTGTTCTGAGTAAATGTTTTGAAGACTCTTCGGCTGAAGCTCAGGCTGGAATAAGATTTTCCATGTTGTAATGTATCCAAGGCTTTCAGAAGCCAAGAGAAAGTATTTCTGTGTGTGAGAGACTCATTGTTTCCATTTTTGTGTGCTTTTTGGGGCAGAACTTGTTGGACTCTTGTTCGCTAAAGTTCGTAGTAGGCCTCCTTGACCGCACGACCAAGTCTCTGCTGCATCTACACAAGAAGAAACGTCCTCCCAGCATCAGTGCCCAGTTTCAAGTAAAACCAAAATTTGATTAAGCCTGGCTGTTCATGTCAAGTTTGGCATGACAAACGCTCTGTTCCAAAACCTAGTGAGATGACTATATAGCCAGCGTGTTAATACATCATAGGTGCGCTCTTGACAAAAAGGTTGTTCAAAAAGGTAGCCTACTCGATTATGCTGCTGCTTACCTTGGTTTCACCAAATTCTAAGGCAGTATCCTTCACGTAGACCGCAAGCCCATAATGCATTGCGCCAAGCGTAGTGAAAAAATAAATTAAAACTGTGTTGATTTAAATTGTGTGTTGAGTCTGCTGTGCGTCTATGATGCACAGAGTTGCTCCCAGTGTAGAGCGTTCCAAATCAGGTTCCGTTTCAGTTTGCATGCTGCCTTAGAAGGCAGCCACCTTTGTAGACATCAAGGCAGCTCACTAGGTTTTGGAACAGCTAAAAATTAAGTCAAGAAAATAATTTATTTTTGGATATTTTGAAGCACTAAAGTTCAAATGCTAAGAATATTAAGGACTCAAATGGATGTAGTGGGTAGAAGGCATCATGTGAATCTCTCTGCTGGTCTTAAGTACTATGATCTCTCTTTATCTTGTAGACGTCTCTAAGTAAACTGCTGGAGACACTGGGGAAGGCTGAACCGTTCTTCATCCGATGCCTCCGCTCTAATGCCGAGAAGGTACAAAACTGTGTCCTCATCCTCTTCACACTTTCCTGTCATTAAAATGTTATTTTACCCTAACCCCTTTATCACATGAGAATGTAGAAATTCTTCAACTAGATATTACAGTGAAATAATGTTTTGGAGACGTGTGCTGTTTTAAGTTGTTGTTCAAGACGGATATCTTTCTTTGTGTATTTGAAATTCAGAAGGAAATGTGTTTCGATGAGGCACTCATTGTGCAGCAGCTGCAGTACACAGGCATGTTGGAAACGGTGCGCATCAGGAGGTCAGGCTATGGAGCCAAATACACGTTTCAGGTAACAATTTGTTATGACCTATCCAGAGATTTACTCCACTGGTTGATGTTAATAAACTTATAGCTGGAATGGAATTTGTGATGTGCATCAGTAAGTTCTGGACTTACAATTTATTTTCCTAGCGGACTATAAAGGGACACAAGTCATATCTAAAGACTTGGGGTAGGCTGTTTTGATTTGGGGCAACCCCCTAAACACCACATAGCAACATTGTCACGGCGAGTTTTGAATGGACAAGCACCACTCTGTACCATTTTTATAAATGAAAAAACTCTTTTTACGTATGATAGGAATTTATTGAGCAGTTCCGTGTGTTGCTGCCAAAGAATGCTACATCCCTGGAGGACATTTCATCTCTGTTGCACAAGCTCGGCTTTGACAACACTACCTACCAGATTGGAAAAACCAAGGTCTGATTTCTCTTCTTTTTACCCCCAAAGTCTTTAATTGACTATCTGAAGTTGCCTCTTGACACTTGTTGCTCGTCTGGTTCAAATGTCTTATCTGCAGGTGTATCTGAAAGAACTTGAAAGGCAAAAGCTTCAAGACATCCTGCACAAAGATGTCATGCACAAAATCATTTTCTTGCAACGCTGGTTTCGAGCTAAAATGGAGAGGTGGGATTTCATTAGAATGAGAGAGGCAGCCATCTTGATCCAGGTATATCAGAAACTTTAATGCCTCATGGTTGGGCAACGTTAACGTTTTTTTTTTTTTGCATTTGTGTGACTTGTCTCTATAATGTTAAAGGCATATGTACTTGTGTAAGACATTTGATTGACCTTGTCTACAGCGCTCGTGGCACAGGTACCGCAGGGAGAAGTTGTACCAAGCGGCAGTTCTTATCCAGGCAGCATGGAGAGGTTCCAAACAGAGAGCTGAATATAGAAATGCACAAGCCTCCGTCACAAAGATACAGGCACTTGCAAGAGGCCAATCAGCTCGTAAACGGTAGGCCCTTATCAACATGAAAGCTAATTTGACCCTATATCTTTAATTCATGTTCCTGGTCTGGATAATTCTTACACTGCACATTATTCCAAAGAAACAAATGCTTTGTTATTAGTGTAATTTTTCATCAGAATGTAAAACTTGCTCTCAAAGACTTTTTGGTTGACAACGCCTTTGCCTTGTAGGCTTTTGGTTAAGATTAATAAAACTATTTAGACATTGTTTAAGGACAATAGGGCTGAGCAGGCTAAGCGGTAATGTTTTGTTCTGTTAAAATACATCGTATTAGAGATGTAAAATTGTTTGCAAATGCATTTTCATGTTGCCTTTTAAGGTATAAATGTAAAAAGTTTCTGTTGCAGTTTTTAAGAGCCAACCATCAGTGAGTTTTGAATTTGGTCTTGCTAGGTACCACTTCCTGAAGGAAGATAAGAGGAAGAGGGAGGAAGAGGAAGCTCGACAGAGGAAAGAGGAGGAAGAGGCAGCAATGCGCGCCAAGGAAGCTGAAGAGGAAGCAAGGCGAGCGAAAGAAGCCAAAGAGGAAGCCAGACGACTCAAAGAGGAAGAGGAAACAGCTAGAAGACAGAGAGAAGAGGCTGAGCGGCAAGCTGCAGAGAAGCGAGAAAAGATGGCACTACAACAACCAACAGTACTGGACAAGAAGCCTGAAAATGGGACTTTAGTGCTAGAGCACCAAGATAAGACTCCTGTGGACGTTGAAGTTGAAGATAAGGGCAGAGCCCATGTCCAGGTCTCAAAAGAGCAAAAAGATTTGGAAAAGATTCCTCAAGTTGAGGTTGGCCCTCATCCTGAGATAAAGGAACACCAGAAGCAATATGAGAACGAATCTTCTCCACAACCCAAAGAGGACGTTACACAAGCTAAACAAGCTGGACAGAACCAAACCAGACCACCTTCACTCTCCAAACTTCAAACATCCAGTCAAGAAAAACGCGAGCTAAGGCGGCAGCGTGGCCTAGAGCACAGCCAACGAGAGAGCCAACGGGCGGCTTCGGTGGCAAAAGATGATACTTCCTTCAAGAGCAAAACTCTTGAGAGTCCCGGTAAAGCAGAGGGCAAGTTGAAGGTGCGGGCCGACAGCAAAGAGTTGGATCAATACACGTTTGTCGCTTGGAAAGGGGAGAAGGTGAAGAGGGACACCAGAGATGTCCCACCAGAACATGTTCGGCCCTCAACCTTACCCTTGGATATACCACCTTCTGGACCTGGAAGAAATGGCCACAGTGACACAGCCATCATTGACCAAAGCAAACCTTCTCATGCCAATGAAGAGGCCAATAGGAGGAAAGAACCTTCTAGAAGCAACACTCAGCCTGAGAACCTTATAGCAGGACCACACAGTCTAGAGTACAAAGGCATCAAATCTCTCCAGTATGACTTTCTGTATTATCCTACCATACTTTCTTCTTCTCTGTACTTTCCTTCATAATTCTAATAATTTGTTCCCTTCTGATTTTCCCAACGTTCTCCAGGAATCGAGGAATCTCTATGTCACTAGATGATGTGTCCAGAATAGGTGCAGCATCACAGGTAACTTGAAGGAATACCTTGATTCTCTGCTTTGTAGTCTGGATTGATCCCAGTTGTTGGTTAAAGTAGTTAGTACTAGGCAACAGTCCGTTTAAGTTCCACTGCAAGCTTGCCATGAGGCTAAGTTCTCTCGAAACTGGAACTCAGTGCTAAGTTGCCTTGTTCAGCCAATCTACTGTTCGGGTTACACATATGTGGTGGTTTAGGTTTATAAATGTGATGTTCACTTGAGTTTATGTTTCTTTGGCTGATTCAGGGCAAAGCTCGTCAAAGACGCAGAAGGCTTGCCCTTGCACGTATCTGTTTGCCCATTAAAAATGTTGAAATGGAAGATGCAGATTACACGACATTTCCTTTATCCCCCATGACTCCACAGCAGGTGTTGTATTGCAGCCTGACATTAGATTCCAGGCAGGGAAGCTATGGTGTGTGGGCTGTTGGTGCATTAAACATTTGAAATTATGGAGGGGTTGCAGATATATTGAACTCATCCTCCACCGAGCTGGTGCAACCCTAAGGCCTTTAATCTGTTTGTTATCCTGAATAATCAATCTTGAACCCCGTAAACAAATAATGTCACATGTTCAAGGGATTTTAAAAGCTACAGGATAACACACAGGCTAAAGTCTGATAAGTCAGGTAATTTCAGACAGATTTCCTTAATATGAATTATTTTGGACTTTTCACTTTCCATATTGTTTCTCCTGCAAAAATCCATCTTTAGGTGCTGTAATTTTTAGGGTAACTAACAATCCTTAACCTTCTATATTTACCCAGTTTGGGATAATAAAGGGAAAGCTAATTTCACTGGGTCGTATTCACTTTCTAAATGTTGACTGTACAGGAGGAAGGAATATATGTCTTTGTGCCACTCCTATCTAATCGACTGAAACAGTTGCATTACTGTATACTTGATAAGTAAGTGGTTCTTAGCTGGTGAGTCATGGACCAAAAATGAGTCGCCGGTCTGTTCTGATTGGGTTGTGGACTGAAGAGAAAAAAATGCTAGATGCAGATAATACAATTCAACCACATAATCATGACTAATTAGTATAGCAATACAAATAGGCTTATCACCTTTTAAAGGGATGTTAAAACACTTTCCATCTCTTTTGTTATATTTTTAATTGTCAATCATTGACTGCTGAGAGCAATAAACCTGTATTAATTCGGGAGACATTTAGAAACTAAAATGGTCAATTTCTATATTCATCCCCAGAATTTTTGTTTAGTTTTTAAGTATAAACAATTTTGGTATTGCTTTGGTTTCCACTTAATGTCCGGTGTAAAATCTAAGTCCTGAATCAAAACCAGTTGAGAACCATTGTACTAGACTGTGCTGTACACACTTCAGTATTCAGACATTTGTTGCGTTGATGAATGTTGGTGCAGACACAGTCCCGTAACGAGGTCAGTCCTGATGGAGCAAAGGTCAGCAGCCTGAAGGAGAGCAGCCACGGACAGCACGATGTATTGCCAGTCCAACCATCGACCCCAGAGAGGTACGGTACTACCTACCAATATTAAGGCTTGTTTTATGCCTTAGCCTTATCTGAAGATTGTCTCTCTCTCAAAGAGCTTTTTGACTCATCCAACATTCTGAACCCAAATACAGTACATATTCGTATCTCTAGTAGAAGGCAGTCACACAGGAAATGTAACTCACAGGGCTCATGGGAAAATGCGGCCCCTGGCGTACATCATCAGTGCTCATACATCTGACTACTGATATAGGTTCCTCACTCCCTTATATAGATGCAATGCATCTGCTGTGGGAGAAGAGAGATTCCTGAAATTCCATAGTCTGTGCAAAGTTATGCGCTCAATGAGTGTTTTGATAGAGGCATACCTTGTCTAATAAGACCTCCCATCATGCAGCTCTTCTTTATTGCCATTGGACTCCTATTATTTATATCCAAAACATATTTTACAGTTAATCAGCCTGGCTTCATACGTACAAGTCTGATAAGTGTTCAGTTACTTGTCAAATCTAGACTGGACTACTGTAACGCTCTCATTGCAGGCCTCCCTGCATGCGCAATTAGGCCCCTGCAAATGATCCAGAATGCAGCAGCATGACTGGTCTTCATGAACCAAAGAGAGTGCATGTTACACCACTCCTTGTCTCTCTTCAATGGCTGCCTGTTGATGCATGTATCATATTTAAGGCTCTGATGCTGGCATACAGAACAGTCACTGGGTCTGCTCCAGCATACCTAAAATCATTTCTGCAGAGCTGCGTTCCCACCAGAATCCTGCGGTCGGCTAATGACCAGTGTCTTGATGTACCAACACAGAGGCACCAAAACACTTCCCCAGACTTTCGGTTTCACTGTACCTTGTTGGTGGAATGACCTTCCCAACTCCATCCGTGAAGCAGACTCACTCTCTGTCTTCAAAAAACGGCTAAACAGCTATCTTTTCCATGAGCATATAACCATGTACTCATAAATATAAATATATATATATATATATATATATATATATATATATATATATATATATATATATATATATATATTTGGTGTCTCAAACAGAGGGTTTGAGACACCAAAATTGGCACTAGGGATATTGCGACTGACCCTCGTTAGTCAAATTCTGCAACTTTTTACTGTATGGTTCTAAAGCCTGCCATAGACTCTCAGTCTAAAGAATAATAATGAGAGTTCAATCATTTTTAATGCTACATTTTGGTTCATTAGGACAACAGGGTTCTTCAGAAAGATCCTTAAGAAGCGGCCACATAAAGAAGCTCAAACCCCAGAAGATGGAGACTTCATGCTGGCTTCAGTTTTGGATGAAAGAGAAGGTAGCAGTCCTTCATCCATTATATTCACTTTAGAAATTTACATGACACTTCCAGGTCTGGAAATATAATTCCCTAATATTTCCAGGTTTGTCATGACCGTGGAAACATTGATCATTCATATCAACATAACTTTATTCATTCTTTCTAAAATTCTTTTACACAGCCGTCTCTCAATCATGCTCGCATCATCCTAAGCCTCATGCTGTCCGGCTGGGTCAGACACCCAGCATCATGATCAGTCACTCAGCGCCTCGCGCCTCCGAACAGTGGAACGCCTCATTGAACCGCATCATCACCAATGCCAATGAGCTACGCCACCTCGATGAGTTCCTGGGCAATCAGGTCTGAATGCTGAAGAATAGATATGACTTTTAGTGGTTTATTGAATCATTGAAGAAGAATAAAAACTGTTAAAGAATCCATGAAATCCAAATTGGAGTTTTGTAGCTTTTAGTCCATTTCTATTAGCTTTGAGGTCATCTTTATGCTTGTGTACTTCTAAAAGTTTGCAAAATTAGCTTTCAGCAGATAAACATATTTTATATTTACAGTCTTGCTCTTCTGGGAAAATGGACCCATTTGTCCATCAAATGTCCAAAAGAAAAGCTAATTTGCTTGTACATTATGAAAACCAACATCCACCGACTACCAATAGCAAGTAGCGAATCATGCTTCATGACTGTGACTAAAATAAAGCCTTTTGGCTATTTAAAAATAACCCTAACCTAACCCTGTCAACAAAGGAAAGAAAACGGTGCTCATCAGGTCATTTCTTGGGGTCTTTTAAGATGTGTTAATTGCGTTTAGAATACTTGGAAAATACAACAGGTTCTGGATCCTCTCAGACTCATTCTTTCTCTTGCGTTGTAGGTAAATGACCTGCGCTCACGTGGAAAGCAGCTGTCAGGAACGGAGCACATCTTCATCACTGCGACCATGCAGTTCAGAGAAATCATCAAGGGAATGTATTCAATCTCTGTGAGTAGAGCTTTTATAATCCACATGCTGTAAAACTACTGCTTACAATACTCTCTCACTAGAGTATAGCCCACATACTCAAACACTGTCCTAACCAGGTGCATTGCAACAGGTTTCCAGCATCATGTCATTTTTCTGTCCTCGCTGAACATTAAACAATTTACAATGCAACAAAATAAGAGCCATTTGGAACGAAACGCGACACAACATTTATTATCATGTTCAACAACAAACTCCCACATTTCTTCATTTGTCTGTTTATCATTTGCAAATATTGCGTGCATGATTTGCAACATTAATTAATGTTATTTGCCTAGCAACTGCAAAGCAATGTAAAAAAAACACTCAGTTGCACCTTAGCAACTGCCTTTAGCTCTGTCACCCACAGCACCATAGCCACAGCTCATAATACCTGATCAGCTGCACAGCACTCATTATAGCAACTTTATAGCAAAGCCCTAGCAACCACTCACAGCACCCTAACATTGTGGTCATGAGATTTGCACGGGCGAACTCCACTCACATTTATTTCTTCCCTCACCAACCTACAGAAACCTCAGACTGGTTATAAGGCATTGATGAACTGTTATCAGAAAAAAGTGATAATTTTGGCTGGAGAGAAGCAGAAGGGCGAAGTGCCGCTGGTGGTCAATCTGTTCCAGTCCGTTCTAGATGGATTCATCAGAGCAGAGATCAAGAAAGAAGAGGCCGAACCAACCAAGGTGAAAGTTCACACATCACCTATGAACCTCAGGATTTTCACCATCTGTTTCTATATTTTATTTTGATGAATGTTACTATTGTTGACAACTTCAGTGCTTGCAAACATCATGACTTACCTTGGGTCAAATGTGTTGCAGCCCCCCAAAAGTCGAAAGATGAGACGGAAGAAGGATAAGAGCGTAAGTATTTCTGTTGGTAACATAACCATCCTCTCAGACCAACACTGACTAAGCATTTTGAGGAAATTGAAATATTTTGTCTGGATTTAGTTGGAGAATCCATTGGATCACGTGTTTACACACTACCAAGTGAACATCATGCAGTCGTGCGATCAGTGCACGTCCTATATTTGGGGCATGGAGAAGGCCTACATGTGCAGCTGTGGGTTTGTAATACGTCCCTTATGATTGGCCTCTATTTTGTCTGAGGGCACCATGTGACTCTCTCTTGTTGTTTCAGATTGCAAAATGGTTTGTCATAAGAAGTGCATCTGTAAAATCGTAATAGGCTGTTCAAATTTCTGCACCAAGAAGGTAAGAGTCGAAATTGTTACGGATTGGTGGAAATGTTTAAGAGACTTACTTAATGGTCGTGACCACCAAGGGTTGACCTTTGTGTGCTAGAGTGAAGATGACCCTGGATCACAACACTTCGGAGTGCGAGTGTGTCACCTGGTCAGCGACAGGACCCCCGTGCCATTAGTGCTGGAGATAATGCTGGAACACGTGGAGATGAATGGCCTTTACACGGAGGGCATTTACAGGAAGTCCGGCTCAGCAAACCGCATGAAGGAGCTACATCAGCTACTGGAAGCAGGTGAGGCATTATTGGTGTTTTTGGATCTCAAATGCACGGTTAAAAAAAATGTATGGAGACTGAAGACCACATGTACTAGCTAGACTTTTGACTGTTGGCATAGTCCAATTCTTTCGTCCACTTTGCAGCTTACTGATTACAGTACCATGGCTCTTGGCGGTTCTAGGAGCACCAGCACGTTTATGCCTGTTGGTTTTTGTCAACAGCTCACTTTATCTCATTGCTTAATGGCTTGTGTAGGCCCAGAGAATGTGTGTTTGGAGGATTACCCCATCCATGCGGTCACAGGCCTGGTCAAACAGTGGCTCAGGGAGCTTCCTGAACCTCTCATGACCTTCATGCACTACAATGACTTCCTCCATGCCATAGGTCAGTCCCAATTGCACCATTCCACTGACCTTATACTGCTACAGTTTACACTTTGTAATGCATTTGTTTTCGATTACAGAACTGCCTGAGAAACAAGAGCAATTACACGCCATTTACAAAGTTTTAGAGCAGCTTCCAATGGCAAACTTTAACACCTTGGAGAGACTTGTTTTCCATCTTGTAAGGTATAGACAAGTTCATGCCAATACATAATGCAGCAGAGTACTACAGTGACGCAGCAGCCAGGTGTTAATGCTCAGGTTGTGTTTCAGGGTTGCAAAGGAGGAGAAGAGCAATCGAATGACGCCAAACTCTCTGGCCATCGTTTTTGCCCCCTGTATCCTCCGCTGTCCAGACAGTGCCGACCCCCTCATGAGCATGAAGGATGTTGCCAAAACAACCACGTGAGTCTCTACAGAGGAATTTTCTGTGGCCACGTTCACACTGCAGCCGTTCTTAGGGCTTAATCCTGTTCTGTTCACACAGAGTTCAGTTATTTGACTCTTGTATTTCTCAAACAAACAGATGATAATTTAGGTATATACTGTATGCAGTTATCAGTTCCAAAACATTGCAGTGTGTGCGTGGCCTGTGATAAATAAAATGTAGAATGTGTTGTTAACAAGAATGTAAAGAAAACAGTCTAAAGACAGAATCTTTCTTCAGTTGTGTGGAGATGCTACTTAACGAACAGATCCGGAGATACAACGAGAAAATAGAAGAGATCGAACAGCTGGAATATGCGGAGGCACTGGCAGTCAATCAACTTAAGCTTAAAAGACAAAACACGGTAAACTTCAAAGCCTCGACTTGCCTGCTCTCTAGCAGAAATTGTAATTACTGGTTTGTTTTCAGACATCTGTGAAAAATGTCCATGTTCTTTTTCCCCCAACAATCCTACAGTTCGTAACCACAGGCACCTCAAGAGAGTAACTTTCGCAATGCTGTTTTGCTTCTCGTTTTATGTGTTTGTAGTGCTGGCATTTACCTCTCAGGTTTATCTCTCCTTACAAAGAAGTGTCGGTACGTATGTCACTGTGGTTTTGCAAAGTCCAGTAGTTTGGCATGTTCCTGTAGTGTGCATGCAGTGTAGAACTCGAGCCCCAACTAACTCTCAACTCACTGCATGTGTGTTAGTGTCCTTATAGAGTTGTAGACGCTAACAAGGGTGTCGGTGGATGTTAGCTCTTGGTGTAGATGTGTTCTGGTTTTGGGTGGTTATTGTAGAGGATGGCATGAATTTCAAAACAATGTTAAAAAAAAAAACATGTGCAGAATTATAAGTAAAAGGTGCATTTGTTGTGATGTTATGCGATTTTAATTAAGTTAAAAGAATGTCCAGAATCAGTATGAGGTTTTTTTTTTTAATTATTGGATTTTAAACATCTTTTATAGGTTTTTAGTTGTTTTATGTATTATACTTTGACCTGATTTCGCCATGAAAATGGCCATAGACATCAGCATACAGTTTTGACTGATAACCTTTGTATTTTTAAATGTTTGATTTGTGCAAAGCTTTGAAACTCATGCCATGAAAGCTTCCATACTTAAAATCGAATTTTGTAAACCTGCCAGTCAACATGAGATCAAAATTACCCTATTTACTTTTCTTATTGATTCATTAGTGCATGTTATTCCAAACAAAAAACATTTTGTCTTCGTAATTTTTCATCAAAATGCAAATCTCCACCACTGACATGGCTTTCTTTTTCGGCTAACGTCACCTAGGCCATGCAAGCTATTGGTTAATGTTAACTAATAGCCATTTAGGTATTGTTTTAGAAGTGGGTACCGGAAGAGTTTCAGTCCAATGCACACTGTCAGGTCTGGTATTCTGGTATAGAACGCCTAATTTTCACCATCCAATCAATTCCCAATATATAAAATAAAGTCCCGCTCTCATTGATTATCCTGAAATACGGCACATCAAATTCCAGAAGTAAAACGGGTTGATAATGCTTCTTCATGTTGACATCAAATGTAAATGGGAAAAATGAACATTCATCTAAGTGGTTTATATTCACAAGGAAATTCTCTCTTCCTCAAAACTGTTATGCTAACCTCTATGAAACTTCACTAGCATTGTTCCTCTGCACAAGGCATGTTGTGTCTGATGAAGAATTGCAAGATCCCTCATTTCTTCATATACTTACCAAACGCCAGTGTCCTGCAGTTCTTGTATGAAGGAAGGCATTTAATGATGTAAGGAGAGCTGGTGTTGATACTATGTTCTTGAGATGAGTAAATGTTGGGGTTTGTTTGGACTGTAGGTCCACGAGAAGCCATCTTCCGACCTTTGTGCCGTACCTGAGAACGAAACCCTTGATTCGGACACTGAAGCCGAGCGAAGCCTGGTGGAGCGGATCAAATCCATCAAGCAGGAAAAGTATGTAGCCGTAGCTTCTTGGATATACTGTTCAAAAAACGTTAGAACTGACGAGTAGTCTTCAAACTTAGCACAAATCTGGCCAAGTTTTGCATTGCGACTGTTTTTTAATGTTTCAGAGAAGATCTGGCCTGCAGGCTGCCTGAACTAGAACAGCCCGGTTCCGACCAGGAGAACCTTGACTCGGAAGCGTCAATCAGCTCTGAAAGCCTGTTGGATGAACGAGTGGTCTGTTCGGACACGGAAGGTCAGTATTAAGGTACAGACTCCCTCCGTTTTGGACCTTCTTTTCTCTTTCTTCTGCAGTAGTCACCCATGTGTGGGTCCTGTTGTGTGTGGTGCAGGTCTGGACAAGATGCTCCTGGTGCATTTAAAGAGGGTGGCGGTGCCATCCATTCTGTAGCAGGTTGTTATTCATTTAACCCGTGTGCGTGTTCATGACAGTGCATGAGTTTGCTTAAGTTATGTGCATGGTTGCAGTCAGGGCTCGACATTAACCTTTTCCAGGTCTTTCAGACAAGTAAAGAAGAGGGTATACTTCGTTTCTCCGCATGCCATTCTGTCTTGTGCACGGTTGTGTACTCAGCATTTCAAAGTATACTCTTAAGTAGTCAACAGCAGGCACATGTGCTAAAGGCACAGACTGTCCACGTGTTTAGAACAACTAGGATGCACACAAACCATACGTGTGAACTGTGCTGTTGGAATTTCCATCGCACACTGTGCACAAGATGTACCCACACACGGAAAACCGAAGTATACTTAGGCCTTAAAACTTATTTACTTGTCCAAAAGCTTCAATCACTTGTCCAAAAACGTTTAATTATAGCTTTAATATATTATAAGCAAAATGGAGCAAGGCATTGGGAAAATAAAGTCAACAATATAGTGAACTACAAACTATGCACAACTTGAGCCAAGAATAATGTTCCTTTGCTATATTCTATACTAAAGGGAAGTGGGCACGGTGTGCTTAATTGTCCAATCAAACGTCCTAATTTCACATCTCTTGATTTCTTCTCTGGTTGTCCTGGACAAGTCTTAATGTTGAGCCCTGGTTGCAGTGATGGAAGAAGACTGCATGTTGTCTTCGCTTATGAATGTTAGTTGCATTGTAGACCTCTCGTCTACTCTTGCTCTTTCTGGTTTCCTGCTTTGGGGTTGATTGGTTCTATCTCCTATCATAGGAAAAACAATGGTTGTGTCAAGATTATACAATCAAGCTTGCCTTCCTAAATATGTCATCCTGGCCCAGGGAGGCAGAACAAGGGCTGATGGCCCCTCTCTCCCTTCACTGTCTTCTCCCAGGCTTCAGCTCCTGCGTCGCCACCCCATCATCCCTGGAACGGTCAAACTGCCACCAGGCGTCCTCTGCCACCCGGCTGTACAGTCCCTCCCTCCCCGCAAAGCCAAGTCCCTCACCCTCATCCAACGCCGCGAGCAACCAGGCCGGCGCAAAGACAGCATCCAGTCCCTCTACATCGCAGCGGGAACAGACCTCCTCTTCCCGTCCTCGACTGCAGTCCCAGCTGCCTCCGCCGCATGGGACCTCCAGACCTCCGCCAACGTCTCCCGGCGCTTCTCAGACCCCGACGTTGCTTTCGTAAAAGACAAAGTTTGAGTTTCAAAGCTGCCTGCTCTTGAGAGGACGATTTGATTGGTTGCTGTCCTTGCCATTGGCTGCTTGCTACGGTCAGTGACCGATAAAGAGAATTGTCTCACCTAGCACTTTTCCATTCTAATAATATATTGGGTTTTTTAAGAGACCTTTTTAAGACTGTGTCCTACAGATAGGCGTTGACATGCATCATGTTTTATGCTTGATTTTTTTTTTAAACTTTTTTTAGTGTAAGGAAAAAACAGAACTTTGTACCTTCAGTCGCTTTCACAAACATCAACATAACCTGCATCAGAGGAAAATGCCTTGGTGCACATTTTTGTCTACAGATATATTTATACAAGCAGGCAATTTTAAGGCATAAAAATTTGGTGGACAAGTTTTTGACTACAAAGGAGAGAAAGCTGCACTTGCCACTTTCCTCTTGGACAAAATTCCAGCCCTGACAAGGGGTGTGCCATAACGGACTGGAATTTCCCAGAATAATGCAGTCCTATTTTTGATTTCGCCTGAAGTTTGATGCTTTGGCAAGCAATATGACACTTCAGATCAGTGTGGATGTCTATTGAGAACAGAATTGTGTAGGATTAAATACAATTAGTGGCCAAGCCATTGTGTTTATTACTAATGTCAAGTGTTATGACTGTCGTATGTGATCATGTTTGAAAAGTAAGAAACGAATTGTGGCTGGATGAGTATGGTGTTAATTATTACATTTAGCATCACTAGGACTGTAAGTGTTTGGTAGTATTGCTGTTTTCAAATCCTTAATGATACATTTTTCGTACTAATTATTTTCTTAAAATACAGTTTGTATTGGCCGCAAACCTGTCTGTGTGTCTGTGTGTGTGTGTGTGTGTGTGTTTTCCTATAATTCTTTGGGGTTTCCTTTTTGCTCGAGGTGCCACCAGCCATCATCCACTCATGCTCTGCCTCTTCATGATCCCAAAAATCACAGTCTAATGAATGAACACAGAAATCTCCCCTATGTTGTAGCCTTCATATATATCATGTTTTATTAAGAAACACTTCAATTAGGGGGCCTGGGTAGCCCTGGAGTTCGCTAGTTTGAATCCAGGGCATGCTGAGTGACTCCAGCCAGGTCTCCTAAGCAACCAAATTGGTCCAGTTGCTAGGGAGGGTAGAGTCACATGGGGTAACCTCCTCGTGGTCGCTATAATGTGGTTCATTCTTGGTGGGGCACATGGTGAGTTGAGCGTGGATGCCGCGGAGAATAGCGTGAAGCCACCACACGCACTATGTCTCCGTGGCAATGCACTCAACAAGCCACGTGATAAGATGCGCGGGTTGACGGTCTCAGACGCGGAGGCAACTGAGATTCGTCCTCCGCCACCCAGATTGAGGCGAATCACTACGTGACCACGAGAGCTTAAAAGCACATTGGGAATTGGGCATTCCAAATTGGGTGAAAAAGAGGAACCCCCCCCCCCTTGTAATTTTTAATAGACAGTTCATTTAGGGTTTAGTGTGAAAGTGCAATCTTTTGTGCATGAGTTGGACCAACCATATTGTGGATTTTGCATGTTATTGAAATGGTTTTTGAGAAATGAGCTGTACTTGCATGATTTCAAAATAGCTGCCCGGGGGTTTTACCAAGATGGCCATCGTGAACTGACTGAAGGACTTCATTGACTTGCTTCTAAAGGACTTAACTGAGGTATCCATTTAAGTGGTCAATATTAGTTTTATGTTATTGGCATCGATATTGGATGACATTTATAGGAGGGCTTATTTTTGTATTTAAATTGTATTCTCTGTTTCTTTTGAAATCTGGAAAAGGAAAAAAGTGATCTATCTTTCATACTGTACTGTACATACATGCTGTAATGTTCTGATGCCTATAGCATGTGATACTGAAGAATAGGAAATAGTATACAATACATTAATATCAATCATAATATTGGATATCAACTGTAGCATAATCAGTGTCGCCTATTTCTATATGGGTGCATCCCAAGCCAGAATGGTGCCATATTCAGCCCTCAACTGGGGCTCTATAGTTCTTGTACTATAGATTTTACTATAGTCTCTCTTACTTCACGTGCAATGCAGCGACTAGAAAGGCCCATTCAAACAAAGCAAAGAATTAATCCAAATACACAAATTAGGAAATGTAGAGTCTTTCCCAGCCTTGCTTTCGTACCTTGGCTTCTTACTTGAGCAGCTGTGTTTTTTGTGAATGAGCTTTCTGTTAAGGCAAACACACACACAAAAACCATTAAAGAAAAATAAAGCACCAAAATGTACAACTGTCATTGTTTAGTCATCACCGAACTCACTACTTGACAGCACCTGTCCCCTTTTACTTTTAGACATTTTAAGTGCACTTGCACCTTTTGCAAGTCAGTGTAGCAGGGCTAATGTGCAAAACTATAGCAGAGTATTGTCAAATATTTGACTATTTAAATTCATAAGCAAATGTATGGAGTTGTAGGAGTTATTACTTTTGACAACCAATTGTACACTTTGGAAAAACGTTTGCATCTGGGACAAAACAGATGCACGTTCCTCCATCAGAGCGTTGAAGATTGGGGAGTATAAGAGAGAAATCGCCTTTCTTGTACACCTCAGGTAAAACTGTGGATATGTTCTTGTACGGAAACATGGCCGTAGATAATATGGACATTTCTGGTGTCATTGTGTCTCCAATGTACTGTTAGATGTTTACCTTCGAGTTCAATGCTTTTATGACTGCTTGGCAAGATGACAGAGTCTCCATCAACGCTTTCAGTTGAATTGTGTAGAGAGGTTAGAAAACAAAACAACTTTGTCAACATTATGCTGCTGTGACGTCTTTCAATCTCAAAAGAAATGAAGGAATATATTATTGGAGTGAAATGGTTTTAATAACATCTGGTACAGTAGTCAGTGTTCATATACTCCATTATGAACTTTGCACAACATTTTAAAATGTTGAATTTTAAATGTTTATAATACAATAATTTGTGTTAAAATTGAGGTCGAAAGTCTTTGGATGTTTATTGATTAATCTAATGCAACCGTTTTTATTATTACAGTATATAGTAAAATATTATTCATTGTTAGTTCATGATACCTAATGCATTAACTAATGTTAACAAATAGAACCTTATTGTGAAATGTTACCAGTTTCTTAATGTCGTAATTCACGGATTTGGACAGAAAATGTTCGAACACGACTGTTTGATGTCCATGAACACAGTCCATAATATTCTAAACTAGGAACTGAACTCAAACCTGGAAGTAGAGTGTCATAAATGTTTTGATTTGATGTCTATGCAATATTTTAAGGGGAAAAGGCAGTATAATCAACTAAATAACATTGCAAGCAATACTGTTACTGTTGAGAGTTCAAAAGTCTTGATCTGCACTTGGATCCACAGATTTCACAAGACATGAAATTATTACTAATACATTCATTGTGTCATTTAAATAGGCTTAAATATCCAATTTTGAGAAGTAAGAAAAACCCCCACAGAACGGACAGCTAGCATGTGAGGAGATATGTGCAGAATTTGACAAAAAAGTGTACTGGATTAGAATTACTGTGTGCACCTTTAAATATTGATCTGTTTCTCACCCACACCTATCATATCTCTTCTGAAGACATGGATTTAACCACTGGAGTCTTATGGATTACTTTTATGCTGACTTTGTGCTTTTTGGACCCTGTTGAGTTGCATTGTATGGACCTTCAGAGCTCTACCTTCTAAAAATCATTTGTTGTTCAGCAGAAGAAAGAAAGTCATACACATCTGGGATATCATGAGGGTGAGTAAATGATTTTTGGGTGAACTGAAATGGGACATGTAGATTCTGTTTGTCGTAATTGTAATACAGGCAGAACATGTTTTGTGTAATATTACCACTGACCATAATGCTGAATACAAGTTGCATTATAGGACTATCGGGAATAAACAGATTTGTAAAGAATCTGAAGTTTGGGGGCGTCTTGGTATCTCAGCGAGTATTGACGTTGACTACCACACCTGGAGTCGCGAGTTTGAATCCAGGGTGTGCTGAGTGACTCCAGCCAGGTCTCCTAAGCAACCAAATTGGCCCGGTTGCTAGGGAGGGTAGTGTCACATGGGGTAACCTCCTCGTGGTCGCTATAATGTGGTTCTCGCTCTCGGTGGGGCGCGTGATGAGTTGTGCGTGGATGCTGTGGAGAATAGCGTGAAGCCTCCACACATGCTACGTCTCCACGGTAACGAGCTCAACAAACCACGTGATAAGATGCGCAGATCAGATGCGGATGCAACTGGGATTCGTCCTCCGCCACCCGGATTGAGGCGAGTCACTACGCCACCACGAGGATTTAGAGGGCATTGGGAATTGGGCATTCCAAATTGGGGAGGAAAAAAAATAATAATCTGAAGTTTGTCGCCCAAATACGGAATGATAAAACCCTGTACAAAGTCTTGAACTGCATACAAAGATGTATCACGGTTCATTTCTATCAAAAGTTTTTATTATTAAATTGTATATCTAAAAAAATCAATTCACAAACATTTGGAAAAAAAATGACATCTCATTCTCACTGAAATGCGGTTGTTGGAAGAAGCAAAACGTTTAACTCGATTTCACGTGTCGTTGTGTTGTGAAATGTGTCAGAGCGCAATTCATAACCTAACGCAAATACGCGCTGTATTCTCGGTGTTGCCACAAGGGGCGCTTCAGCGGGTTTTCATTTTTCAATCAACAACTGTCATGGCGGAGCAGCAATCTGAGGAGAGTCTTGCCGAACAAGTTAGATTATACAAACATATTTTTCTGTCGTCTTTTTAGCAAATACAAAAGCAAAAACTGTCGACATGTTGACTCCACCACATCCGGTTTCGTGGCACCTAAAAAACTCTTTCGTCACCTTGTGGTCTGAGGTTTGTAACCGCCAGAACAACGCAAGACCGCACGTGATGTATGTACAACGGGAACATGCGTTGGCCATGCGTTGATGCTCGTGTCTGTGTTTGCATACTTGCGTGAAGTATGTTTGGGCCCTTAATCCCACTGTGCCCACTAGAGGGCACAGAAGATCAGTACTGTATTTATTTACTGAGTACTGATGAACACAGAGTACCAGAATAACAGTTTCTCTGAATTCAGCTCACATTTAAGATTTCAATTCAAGTCTGATTAGGTTGCTCAAAATAATGTCAGATTGTAGTATTAACAATCTGAAGTTAAAAATGAAGCTGAAAACATTAAAGGTTTAAGCAACAATGTTATACAGGGTGAATTCAGGAAATTTTGTGACATTGAGATGACTTTTCCAATTTACCTGAACTAGATATTTTATAAATAATGTTTTAGGGATTTCTAGAATCTTCTACTTATGTATTGTGTTACATGTGCGTGTCACAATCCTCTCACTTTAAAGACACGTCCTCCTTGTTAAAGGTGCACATTTATCTGCTTGTAATGTCAGTTAATATTCACAGAAAGACACAAAACAGACTGATTATTACTGCCGTGGTACAAATATTCAGATCTACACATGATGACGTACATGATGTACAAGAGTTGTACAATTTGTCCTAGCTGGTCATGAGCTGGTCCAAGCTGGTCTTGAGCTGGTCCAAGCTGGTCATGAGCTGGTCCTTAGATGGTCCAAGTTGGTCATGAGCTGGTCCAAGCTGGTCCTTAGATGGTCCAAGGTGGTCATGAGCTGGTCTAAGCTGGTCATGGGCTGATCCAAGCTGTCCTTAGCTGGTCCAAGCTGGTCCTTAGCTGGTCTTGAGCTGGTCCAAGCTGGTCATGAGCTGGTCTTGAGCTGGTCTGAGCTGGTCCTGAGCTGGTCATGAGCTGGTCTTGAGCTGGTCTAAGTTGGTCATGAGCTGGTCCTTAGAATGTCCAAGTTGGTCATGAGCTGGTCCAAGCTGGTCCAAGCTGGTCCTTAGCTGGTTCAAGCTGGTCATGGGCTGATCCAAGCTGGTCCTAAGCTGGTCATGAGCTGGTCCAAGCTGGTCATGAGCTGGTCCTTAGATGGTCCGAGCTGGTCCTTAGATGGTCCAAGCTGGTCCTTAACTGGTCCTTAGCTGGTCCAAGCTGGTCATGGGCTGATCCAAGCTGGTCCTTAGCTGGTCTTGAGCTGGTCCAAGTTGGTCATGAGCTGGTCCAAGCTGGTCATGAGCTGGTCCTTAGATGGTCCAAGCTGGTCATGAGCTGGTCGACCAGCTACCATTTTCCAAAAACCAGCTTGACCACCTTGAGCTGGTATGACAAGCTGGTAGCTGGTCGAAGATGGTCTCCCAGCTTCGATCAGCTAAAGACCAGCTTGGACCAACTCCAGACCAGCTAGAAACCAGCTACCATGTTACAAAACACAGCTACTAGCTTAAGATGGATTTTCCACTAAGGAAAGCTTGCAGTTCAATAATCCCACAACATATAGGATGAGTGCCAAACAGTCAATGTAATATATGCAGTAGGTGATAATGGGACAGATCTCATATTTACAGGAGTAAAAAGATCAAGGTTTAATCATTAATCGGTTCAACTGCAACATCAGTGTTATACAGGGTGAATTCAGGAAATGTTATGACATTGAGATGACCTTTCCAATTTACCTGAACTAGATATTTTATAAATAATGTTTTAGGGATTTCTAGAATCTTCTACTTATGTATTGTGTTACATGTGCGTGTCACAATCCTCTCACTTTAAAGACACGTCCTCCTTGTTAAAGGTGCACATTTATCTGCTTGTAATGTCAGTTAATATTCACAGAAAGACACAAAACAGACTGATTATTACTGCCGTGGTACAAATATTCAGATCTACACATGATGACGTACAAGAGTTGTACAGTTTGTCCGAGATGGTCATGAGCTGGTCCAAGCTGCTCATGAGCTGGTCTAAGTTGGTCATGAGCTGGTCCAAGCTGGTCACGAGCTGGTCCTTAGATGGCCAAGTTGGTCATGAGCTGGTCCAAGCTGGTCCTTAGATGGTCCAAGCTGGTCCTTAGATGGTCCAAGCTGGTCATGAGCTGGTCTTGAGCTGGTCTTGAGCTGGTCATGAGCTGGTCCAAGCTGGTCATGAGCTGGTCCAAGCTGGTCATGAGCTGGTCCAAGTTGGTCATGAGCTGGTCCTTAGATGGTCCAAGTTGGTCATGAGCTGGTCCAAGCTGGTCCTTAGATGGTCATGAGCTGGTCCAAGCTGGTCCAAGGTGGTCATGGGCTGATCCAAGCTGGTCCTTAGCTGGTCCAAGCTGGTCATGGGCTGATCCAAGCTGGTCCTTAGCTGGTCCTTAGCTGGTCTTGAGCTGATCTTGAGCTGGTCCAAGCTGGTCATGAGCTGGACCAAGCTGGTCATGAGCTGGTTCAAGCTGGTCCTTAAATGGTCCAAGCTGGTCTTGAGCTGGTCCAAGCTGGTCATGAGCTGGACCAAGCTGGTCATGAGCTGGTTCAAGCTGGTCCTTAAATGGTCCAAGCTGGTCATGAGCTGGTCGACCAGCTACCATTTTCCAAAAACCAGCTTGACCACCTTGAGCTGGTATGACAAGCTGGTAGCTGGTCGAAGATGGTCTCCCAGCTTTGATCAGCTAAAGACCAGCTTGGACCAACTCCAGACCAGCTAGAAACCAGCTACCATGTTACAAAACACAGCTACTAGCTTAAGATGGATTTTCCACTAAGGAAAGCTTGCAGTTCAATAATCCCACAACATATAGGATGAGTGCCAAACAGTCAATGTAATATATGCAGTAGGTGATAATGGGACAGATCTCATATTTACAGGAGTAAAAAAGATCAAGGTTTAATCATTAATCAGTTCAACTGCAACATCAATGTACAATAAATGTAAACATGTTATTGGAAATCACAACAATCCCCATTCTCTTGTTATGTTGCACAGGCCAACAGCACATAGTTATTGATTTCATAAACAGTTGTGGGATAGACCCTCATAAAAGAAATATGCTTTTATTTGGAATGGAGATTATGTAACTGTGACTACTGCACACTAATGCCGCTGGGCGTCGCTTCAGCTAATAAAGGTGCATTGATCTCGTCTGACTCTTCCCCTCTGTTTTCTGTGGAATCTGCATGAAAACACGAGTGAGAGAAACAATGAGTGTTACATCTACATACAGTGTGGATGTGACACTGAGAACTTTAGCTCATATTTGGCTGATTCTGCTATTATTTTGTTTTTCTGATTTAATATTTACAATTAATTTTTAATGAAACAGCTGAGCTGACAATTAGCTTAATTTCAGAGCATTTAAATCGTTCACAAAGTGATGGGTGATATTAAAACGTCGGTACTCACCAGTGACATTAACCATGAACGTCTTGGAGATCTTATTTTTGCTGTCAGATATCTCTAGTTTATAAAGTCCAGTGTCTGTGGTTGTGGTGTTTTTAATGGTGAGAGATCCAGTTCTGCTGTTCAGCTGCAGTCTGTCTTTGTATTTCCCATCAGATATTGACTGCTCGTTGTTCTTTTTATTCATTCTAGCTATAGATATGAATGGGTTAGTGGCATTACCTAGTTCTCCAACCTTCCACTGTATCAGATCACATGTTTGTATTTCAGTAAGACCAATGTCCAGTTCGACAGAATTCCCTGCCTTCTATTATTTTCACTTCATCTTTTATTGTCTTCATTACATTTGTTTCAGCATCAGACACACCTGAAGAAATAACAGAAACAGTTACTCAGAGTTTTAGGAGTGACATCCACATTTAAATCCCCTATGTTGGCTTCTCAAGACTTCAAACATTGATGCCAAAGTCTAACCCGTTTGGTTTTTTTCCCCTTCACTATTAGTGTGAGGAGGCCTTAAACCAGGTGCATTTTAATCAGCTGCTGAACTCATGACTCAAATTATTTCATTGAAGCACCACCCAAGATTTTTATTTATTTTAACCTATAAATATGAGCTTGCATGTTTATGGCGTTTTTCTAGAATTTTTTTCTAATTACATTTTAATGCCTCCGTTACATTAACACAGCAAATTGATAAATACACATTTACAGTATCTTAACCATTCTTGAGCTCAGTGTGTTTAAAAATAGACGTAATAAAGACCAAATTGAGGTCACGTCATGAGAAACATTTCTTGATATTTAAGACAAATAAGAGGTCTTTCTACTATAAAAACATACTGTAAATAGAACTCAAAACTTAATCCCCAATGCAATAAAAGCATTTATTGAAACCAAGCTGCCAAATCGCCTCGTTCTTCCGCAAGTTTCCTGAGTCACTAGGGGGCCCATTAATTCATTCAGTTCATACGTCAATGCCAACTTTACGTCATCGTCACTTGGCCCCGCCCACTGGTGCTTCAGTTCATAAACAGAGAGAGATCTGGACAAACAAGGCCTAGTGTGGCATAACTATTCACGAACACCAAAGGGGACCCATCTGGACCATTTTGCATTATTTTTGTATATAAACATGCACCAGACGGACGTCTCTGACCGTTATCATAAATCTCGTGCCGCTTTTAAAAGACGCAATGTCAAGTTACAACTCTTGTTTCATTGGACCATGTTTCATTCAGCCGTGTCTTGTTGTTTTAAGCACAAACACATCCTGGACCCGTTCTCACATCCATCTGTGCTATTTTTAATTGTTGGTGTATGTAAACGTTCACTAGATGGACATCTTTGACCATTTTGATGCATTTCCAGCAATGTGATGCTGTATGTGTGTGCATCTATTCACTGTGCTTTGGACTATATACTGTATGTGCAGTTTTTTGGGTTTTTTTTTTGGCTCATATCAGCGTGTATTGCTTGTGAACAGTCAGAATACGATGGGACAGATAAAAACACTTGGACCCGGTCGCAAAATCTCAAGTAAATGGTTTAATTCATGAATATTTCAAATGTCATGACCGTTTGATTGTACATCTTGTTTCATTTCCTCCATCCTCATTTCCTTTCCTAGCATCCTTTCCTTGTTGCCTAAGAGGGTGGAGCTAGGACGCAAGGAAAAGAAGCAAGGATGCACAATTTCAGAAATGTGAAGCACCTCTCCAGGTATTATAAAGCTCCTTGATGGAAGTGCCAGTAAACTACTGGAGATTACAACAACAATTGACTATGTCGACAAGTGCTTGTACGAGGAGGTACCCGCCAGTCGGACAGATTACAAAGACACCTTTATGGGTCATAACTCCTGGAGAGAAATAGCCCAGACACTGGCCAACGATGAAACTTTCTGCTGGTCAGGGAGTAGAGCCAAGCTATCGTAGTGTGCACACGGCAAATGGTTTTTTACGTGAGCACGGTCAAATGGAGTATATTACAAAAAGCTAGGATGTTTACTGTATGCATATGCTGGTGTACATGTTAAAACTCTATAATTGGCTTTACACTGTCTACACAGCACACAATTAGAGTACCACTGTCTTGCTCATGAAAGTTTGGCTGACAATTGTCATACAAATATTTGTAATTGACCATTTAATTGTCTCCTTTGTCTTTGTTACTTGCAATGTAAGATTATTATAAAGTTTGATCATTGATGGACAAAGATTGATCTACTTACCATGGACAGTAACATTGAATCTCTTGTAAGAAGCCTCTCTGCCTTTCATGGTCTCTACTTGATAAAGTCCAGAGTGTGAGGTTCCGATGTTTGTGATGGTGAGAGATCCAGTTTGACTGTTCATATGTAGTCTGCCTCTGAATCTCCCATCAACATCATATAATGAAGTCTTATTGGCTGCTCGATAGAATTGAGCTATGACGGTGTCTTTCGATAAAAATATCCACAGTATTAGATCAGCTCTCTGTATTTCAGTCTCATCAATGTTTAAAGTGAAAGAATCTCCCTCATTCACCTTTACGGTCATCTCTTTACTGGTCTCGGCAACATATTCACCTGGAGAACAAACGGGAAAGATTTCATTTAGATTCTATCAAACTGGCTCATATCTTCAAATGTCCATTTCAGTGACTTCTAGACAGTGGTTTCTAGAGTGAAACCAAAAGTTCAACCATTAACAAATCAATCACTTACCAATAAAATATAAGATGACAAAAACGGATAAAAATGTATTCTCCATATTGCAGTTCGGTTGAGTCAAATCTGATGTAACAAAGATAATTAGAGGAGTTTATCTGTTTATCCATTGCTTCTAAGAGTTTTAAAGTGCTCCATTTCTGAACTGCACACTGACCAAATGACAGTGACAATAATAAGAAAAACAGAACAGATTTGACTGGTTACAGTGTCAAAGTAACTAGTCAAACCACACCGCAAAAGCCCTTTCACACCCATTTAGATTCCTTCTGAAATCATTTCTTTGCTATTACAAAAACATACCATACTTAAATGACTTTGTGACCTGTCAAATGTACTGTACAAATGCCACAATTCACTTTGTTTTAGACTGTGCACCAGCTGACCGACGCTCACTAGTTTATTTCAGTAATTGTACATATGAATGTAATTGTATATATTAAATTTACCTCGTCACCTTGTTGTATATTTGTCTCACTAAGTTCACCCTGTCTTGGACTGTTTGTAGGTCAATATTTACACTCACTGAGCACTTTATAAGGAACGCTATGGTCCTCATAAGTGCCCGACGTGGTCTTCTGCTGTTGTATCCCATCAGCCTCAAGGTTTGACATGTTGTGCATTCTGAGATGCTTTTCTGTGTTACCGTAGCCTTTCTGTCAGCTCCAACCAGTCTGGCCATTCCCCGTTGACCTCTCTCATCAACAAGGCGTTTCCATCCGCAGAACTGCCGCTCACTGGATGTTTTTTGTTTTTGGCAGCATTTGGAGTAAATTCTAGAGACTGTTGTGTGTGAAAATCCCAGAAATACTCAAACCAGCCCATCTGGCACCAACAATCATGCCACGCTCCAAATCACTGAGATCCCCATTCTGATGGTTGATGTGAACATTAACAGAAGCTCCTGACCTGTATATGCATGGTTTTATGCACTGCTGCTACACGATTGGCTGATTAGATACTCGCATGAAAAATTAGGTGTACCTGTCTACTTGCATCAATGCCCATTGGAACTGTGCATCTGCACACTACAAAATAAGACTGTAGCATGAAAACAAAGTATTAATCAACATTTTATAATGCAATTTCATTTTACTGCATAAGTGACCCACATGAATGGCACATTTGCTATAAGGTGTTAAGACTCAGAAACTGTAGATTGAATGAGTGTATTTTGTCCTGTGTCATTGGCACATTTTGAAACCTTAACTGTAAAACAAAACACCTCTTTGTAGAAAAATACTTCAACGAATTGTATCCCAACATAGCTGTAATCATTCATGCAAGACTGCACAAAGTGCACTGATTGTTCAAAAGCACTTTTAACAAAACCATCTATTGTTACGGAAATGTAAACAGTCGTAGTTTAGTCTTTGTCAACGCTTTTTATTACTTTTTCTAAATAATCCTTCATACAAGTTGAATCATGATGGTGGTGGGCTAACATTTTCAGTTTCACCTCAACGCCCGTGTCAGAATAATTAATGAATATTAATGTTTGCGCCGCCCACTGGAACACAATTTCTCATGAACTGAATATATTGTAGCACCGTTCTCGGGAGGATATTTGAATGGGAAAAGACACAAATCTCCTAAACGGTTGGTCAAGATTACGATCAAAGAACATATTTCAAACCGGCAATAAAATCTGACAATACTGGAATCATAAATTGTGCTTCTTTACCGCAGATAATGGTAAAAATGCTATAGCTAATGCGCATGCGTGTTGTCGAGTTAAAGGCAGGTGATGTCTGTACCTAAAATGTGATTGGCTCTTTTAACTGTAAGGCGGGACTTCCTTTCGACATCTGTTGACCGTTGAGCTGCTCAGAACTGCTTGGTTGAGTGTTACAATTTCTCCAATTCATTTTAATAGAAGTGGCCCATCTCTGCTAAATCATCTCTGATATGTATAGTGCGATTATTTGTTCTCCGCTATTACTGATCCAAAACCGACTATTAATAACATAAACAGACTTATAATGAAAATTTTATATAAATAAAAATATGAAAAAGCTGAACGGTCAAGCAAACCAGCAAGTGTTCCAGTCGTGTTCAGAAGGAAATCTGGGAAAGTCTCACGGCCGGTTTCTGTGGGATTCCAATAGACCTTTTTCTACACTATGGTGTAAAAAGTAAAGGTTTGCAGGGTAAACTTCGACAGCGGTGGGAGATCACAGCAAATATTATTCAGAGAGAGTCTGTGAAAAAGGTCTATTAAACAAAATCTGTGAATGTCCCAACTCCAGAGAGAGAGAGACAGAGAGATACACAGTGAGACACACACACAGAGAGAGAGACTGACTGACAGACAGGCATACAGGCTGACAGGCAGACTGACAGGCAGACTGACTGACAGGCAGACAGGCAGACTGACTGACAGGCAGACAGACTGACAGGCAGACAGACTGGCTGACTGACTGGCAGGCAGACAGACTGGCTGGCTGACTGACTGGCAGGCAGACAGACAGACTGGCTGGCTGACTGACTGGCAGGCAGACAGACAGACTGGCTGGCTGACTGACTGGCAGGCAGACAGACAGACTGGCTGGCTGACTGACTGGCAGGCAGGCAGACAGACTGGCTGGCTGACTGACTGGCAGGCAGACAGACTGGCTGGCTGACTGACTGGCAGGCAGACAGACTGGCTGGCTGACTGGCAGGTAGGCAGACTGGCAGGCAGACAGACTGGCTGGCTGACTGACTGGCAGGCAGACAGACTGGCTGGCTGACTGACTGGCAGGCAGACAGACTGGCTGGCTGACTGACTGGCAGGCAGACAGACTGGCAGGCAGACAGGCTGGCTGACTGACTGGCAGGCAGACAGACTGGCTGGCTGACTGACTGGCAGGCAGACAGACTGGCTGGCTGACTGACTGACTGGCAGGCAGACAGACTGGCTGGCTGACTGACTGACTGGCAGGCAGACAGACTGGCAGGCAGACAGACTGGCTGGCTGACTGACTGGCAGGCAGACAGACTGGCTGGCTGACTGACTGGCAGGCAGACAGACTGGCTGGCTGACTGACTGGCAGGCAGACAGACTGGCTGGCTGACTGACTGGCAGGCAGACAGACTGGCTGGCTGACTGACTGGCAGGCAGACAGACTGGCTGGCTGACTGACTGGCAGGCAGACAGACTGGCTGACTGACTGACTGGCAGGCAGACAGACTGGCTGACTGACTGGCAGGCAGACAGACTGGCTGACTGGCTGACTGACTGACTGGCAGGCAGACAGACTGGCTGACTGGCTGACTGGCAGACAGACTGGCTGACTGACTGACTGACTGACTGGCAGACAGACTGGCTGACTGACTGACTGACTGACTGGCAGACAGACTGGCTGACTGACTGACTGGCAGACAGACTGGCTGACTGACTGACTGGCAGGCAGACAGACTGGCTGACTGACTGGCAGGCAGACAGACTGGCTGACTGACTGACTGGCAGGCAGACAGACTGGCTGACTGACTGACTGGCAGGCAGACAGACTGGCTGACTGACTGACTGGCAGGCAGACAGACTGGCTGACTGACTGACTGGCAGGCAGACAGACTGGCTGACTGACTGACTGGCAGGCAGACAGACTGGCTGACTGACTGGCAGGCAGGCAGACAGACTGGCTGACTGACTGACTGGCAGGCAGACTGGCTGACTGACTGGCAGGCAGACTGGCTGACTGACTGACTGGCAGGCAGACTGGCTGACTGACTGACTGACAGGCAGACTGGCTGACTGACTGACTGACTGGCAGGCTGGCTGGCTGACTGACTGACTGGCAGGCTGGCTGACTGACTGGCAGGCAGACAGACTGACTGGCTGGCTGACTGGCAGGCAGACAGACTGGCTGGCTGACTGACTGGCAGGCAGACAGACAGACTGGCAGGCAGGCAGACTGGCTGACTGACTGGCAGGCAGGCAGGCAGACAGACAGACTGGCAGGCAGGCAGACTGGCTGACTGACTGGCAGGCAGGCAGGCAGGCAGACTGGCTGACTGACTGGCAGGCAGGCAGGCAGACTGGCTGACTGACTGGCAGGCAGGCAGGCAGACTGGCTGACTGACTGGCAGGCAGGCAGACTGACAGAGAGATAGCTTAGATCTAGTGGGAAGACTCACAGCTGTACATCACCGCATCATTAGCTAGGTAACTCCTAGTCAATCACGTATCAGCCATCGATTTATAAGTCTGCTTACAATCTATCACATTGCTGTTCAGTGTTTCAACACGGCAACCTCCACCACCCCACCACCACCAGTTGAGTCCCGTCCTGCACGGGGGTAGGCTCCTTGCCCCTGCCTCCTATCTCCGGCAGGATCTGATTGTTCCAAGTACAACTTCTTTGGACCGCCAGACAGGGCTTATGCCAAAGAGAGACATTACATTCTTGTTTTATATTTATCAAATAAATGTCATCTTAAACTTTACTCAAGTCTGCGAGGCATTTTTCTATTTTAATCATTTATTTTTCATTACGAATGATGTTATCAGCATAACAGTTTTAGTGAAAAATTTGTGCAAAACCCACATGTGAAAAATCTTGCATGTGAATTTTCACAGAGCATCTTGCCAAAGTGCTTTAATGAAAGAAAACCTGTTCTTTTGTACAAAATGAGTTAAACACAGTTAGTCAAAAATTTGCAAGCCATTCGCGCATCACAAGCAGTAGCCCTTTTCAGTGAATCGCAGCTGGAAAATCCTACAACTTTATTTCCAGGTTTAATTTATTTTTTGAATAGATTCAGATTTTTGAACCCCACGATGTGGGTTTATGTTTTCCCTTTTAATTGTTTAATGTAATTTTGAGGGTGACCATGGTTTAAGGAGGGTGTAGCCAGGTCAATAAAGGTGTGGATGGAGGAGCACCGGATCAAGACCCTGTCATGGCCAGCCCAATCTCCAGACCTGAACCCCACTGAAAACCTCTGTGATCAAAAGGAAGATGGACGGCCACAAGCCATCAAACAAAGCCGAGATGCTTGAATTTTTTCGGCAGGAGTGGCATAAAGTCACCCAACAGCAATGTGAAAGACTGGTAGAGAGCATGCCAAGACGCATGAAAGCTGTGACTGAAAATCAGGGTTATTCCACCATTATATTGATTTCTGAACTCTGCCTAAGTTAAAACATTAGTATTGTGTTGTTTAAAAATGAATATGAACTTGTTTTCTTTGCATTATTGGAGGTCTGAAAACACTGCATCTTTTTTGTCGTGTTGACCAGTTGTCATTTTCTGCAAATAAATGCTCTAAATGACAATATTTCTATTTGGAATTTGGGAGAAATGTTGTCAGTACTTTATAGAATAAAACAAAATGTTCATTTTACTCAAACACATACCTATAAATCGTAACTCCAAAGAAATGTATAATTTTGCTGTGGTCTCATTTTTTTCAGAGCTGAAAAAAATGTATATATATATATATATATAATACATGGATTTAAAATGTTCAGTTTCAAATGCAATCAAAATTTCAGTTTATTTTCATTAAAGATCCACTGAAATCAAAATTTGAGTTTTGTGACAGAGTTCATATCTATTAGCGTTTAAGCTATATATACACGCTAGTGTGCACTTAAAAATGTAACAGATACACACATTTACAATCTTTCATGTCCAAGGAAACAAACCAAAAATACTGATGTTTGTTCTGTCAAATGCTCTCTAGAATTTTATACCAACGGACTGACTAGCAATTAGCAAATCATAATTCATGACTATGATGTAACTTTTCATCATTTAAAAAAGGGATGAGCCCTTCAATGTGACCCAATACTTCCCCAGAGAGCACACATACGTCTCCGAGATGTCTGCTTTAGATCTGTTCATCTGGAAAGCATCTTACATCTGCTAAACATCTTAAAAAGATCAGATTTACATTCTAAATCATAAACACCTCAAAGACATCTGCTGAAGGTCTTATTGACATCCAAGAAGAAATGTCTACTAGATGATGAGAAAACAACCTGAAAAATACGTCTTCCAGATGTAAACACACATCAAATAGACATCTGGGTGATGTATGTGTGCTATCAGGGTTGTCACTGAACCCTTACAGCATATGTACATCACCCAGACGTCTATTTGATGTGTTTTTAAATTTGTTTGCTCATCTGCAATATGTCTCTTGGATTAAATAAGATGTTTAGCAAATATCTTTGAGACGTTGATTTAATGGTTGTAAGTCTGATCGTTTTAAGATGTTTAGCAGATGTTAATTAGAGACAGACATCTCGGAGATGTCCGTGTGCTATCTGGGAAAACTTCTGAGCAAGCAATGTCTTGGTGTGAAATGGTATCTTGTCTAACTTCCAGTGAGACCACGTCATACCTACTCATGAAGAGCAATAATGTGACATTTTGAACTTTATGGTATATTTAAGAAATACTGCACAAGCCTTCTTTAAACAAACCAGAATACAGTGAGATCTAAATCTCTGTACAATCAAATACGTAAAGCAGTTTTAGGTACAAAATCAAAATGGAAAAAAGTGCAAATTTGCTAATGGTTCTAGTACCGGGACGGGAAAGTACAAAAAGAAGCATTCAACATGATAGTCTATAAAGTAGCATTGAATTGTCCTACAAGATTCGTTAAGATACACAAATTCACGCATGTTTTAGATTTCTGAAGTACTTACCATTTAAACACGTTAATATTAAAATGTTTCCAAAATCGCGTCAATCAATCAGTTGAGCACTGATATGTGCATTGACTTACATACTACAGTGTTTCATGCACTAAACAGCCTTTTCTATTGCGACAAATAAGACTGTACCATAAAAACACCTGACAGCACACATACACCAAGACGTATATTTGATGTGTGGTATCTTTTACATGTGTTTGCTCATCTGTAATACATCTAGTAGACGTATGTTAATAAATATGTCTCGGATGTCAGTAAGACCTTCAGCAGATGTCTTTGAGATGTTTATGAGTTAGAATGTAAATCTGATCTTTTTAAGATGTTTAGCAGATGTTAATTAGATCTTGATGCTTTCCAGATGAAACGATCTAAAACAGACATCTCGGAGATGTACGTGTGCTATCTGGGTTGCTTTTGGAGGACGGAACGTAACTTGAACAAACTTTGAAAAAAGAAATCCATTTACTTAGCCCCATCCCAGATAGCACACGTACATCTCCGAGATGTCTGTTTTAGATCGTTTCATCTGGAAAGCATCACGATCTAATTAACATCTGCTAAACATCTTAAAAAGAACAGATTTACAATCTAAATCATAAACATCTCAAAGACATCTGCTGAAGGTCTTATTGACATCTGAGACATAAATATTGGCATACAGTACATCTCATAAATGTATTGATAAGTAAACAATGTAAATAAAATACTGTAAACACATCAAATAGACGTCTGGGTGATGTAAGCGTGCTATCAGTGATCTGATGCATTTTAATGTAAAATAATCTCTCGTAAGGAAAAATGTTCTGCTTTGGAGGCCGTTGGTGCTAAGAAACGTTTAAGGTGCAATATTAAAAACCAAAAAGCAACATAGATCCAGTACGGAGCAGCCATTACGATATACGATTAAAGAGCAAGGCAGGTAGGCTTCCATCCAGAATTCAGAATGTATAAACACAATATGCAGCTTGCTTAACTGTACTTGCATTGAAATAAATAAAATTCAGTATGCGTACAGTGTATTATTAGAGAGAAACTCACTCTAGACCTTCAAGAGAACCAAAAAAACATTTGTCAGATCTCATTTTGTTGCCAAGTAGGCTTATGCACATGCTTTGAGATTGTTTACCCCAAAATGAACATTCTTTCATTATTGATTGTCTTTAAAAGTCCATATTATCTCTCTCTCTCTCTTTAAACTACGGTTCATATTGACCCCCGCTTGTTATCGTCTTCAAGGGGGAAAAAATCAGATGAGTAAATAAAGACAAAACTTTAATTTTTGGGGTAAATAGTTCCATTACTAGTGCAAGAAACTCTTTTCTAACCAACATCTGAGATGTTGGACCTATTTCAATTTCTTAAAATGTCTTAGTGATTGTTTGACACATTCGATTTAAATAAAATTCTAATGATTGGATCCTGCAGTGAAATTGTCCCATGCCCCATACGTCACATTGTAAAGCACTTTTGTTCATCTGAATTTCATCGATCACAAATGCAGATAAAGAAAAGCTAAAATACATCACATTTTATACAGCAGATGTTTCGAAAAAGCTTGAGAGTATTTTGTGCCTTCATAGTCTTTAATGTAACACCGCTTCCATGCTGTTTGTGGATTGTTTGGCGTAGTTAAAGGTGAGTGTCTTCCTCTTGGTTGTCGTCCTCCTCTTTCCCGGGCTTGTTGACGAGCACCTGCCAACCGCTCCCGCCATCCCCGCCAGCCGTCACCCCATTGGCGCTGTGTTTCTTCTCCTGCATCTCTGATTGGCTGTCGCTAGTGACGTCCAGTGTGGGGTTGTCATGGCAACCGTTTTCCACAAAGTGGAGCTCTTCACCTCGCGACTTGAGAAACAGCACACAAACGCACAGAGAGAAATCGAAATTAATTTGGAAATTGATTTTTTTAAAATGGAGAGGTTAGTGTCATATGTTATTGCGGCACGGTAACTCTTTCATAGCTCTGAAGACTTTAAGGAATATTCCGGTTTGAATACAAGTTGAGCTCAATCGACAGCATTTGTGGCATGATTCGAACTCCGAATATTCCTGTACGGGGTTCTCAGTTATGATTCATCGACTTTGAGATGTTTCACCTCAAATTACACAAATGAGTCTTGAATTGTTGAAATACAGTAAGAGTATAGAGCTATAAAAATGTATGTGTTGAAAGCATAGCTCAGATAAAATGGTTTCAGGAGAATTTGATGAGAAATGCTTGAGTTCATATTGAAATCACTGACTTTTGATTGAAGACTTGGGTGTCTTCAAAAGTCTCCATTGAATTTTATGGCTGTCAAGGAAAACAAATCCTATCAAAAGAGATCTCATTGGTGCTTATCATTTGTAATTATACCTACCATGTTTTTGAGTTTGGGTATACGGCGCTGCCAGCAGATATAGACGATTCCAGAAGCGATTATAAGCACGCACACCGATCCGATGATCACTAGAACCACAAACAGCTTCCCGTAGTCACTGCGAGTCTGACTGGACCTGGAGTGGCATGTGCTTACACTGGAATAATTCTGGATGCCAATCTGAGTTTAAAAAGAAATAATTCCTTTTGTCCCTGCTACATAAATCGGTCATCACTTTCAATGCTATATTTCAAATGAGTTTTCTTTGTATGAATATCTGACCTCATATAGGCCTCTCCTGATTTCTCCCAGCATTGACAGCACATCTTTCGGGGGGATGATTTCTTTGGTCAAAAGACATTATGAAGAGTAAAACAGTCTAAAATTACTGGGGGGAAAAATCCATCAATTTTAGTTTAAGAACAGAGTGTGTGAATCTTACTAATTATATTATTGTTAGGACAATTAAGCACATTTCCACCCCAAATTTTCCTTATCATAATGCCACAATAAATAAATACATTTTGCATAAAAAATAAAAAAATGTTCCAATTTATACAACAGACCAATATCTTTTTTATCAGCTTACAGTAATGATAATTATGTTGGAGAAATGCAACTAACTGTCATGAAAATGATGCCACAATGCAAAAACTCTGATAAAAGTCATTTCTTTCAACTGACTTTGGGATAAAATGTGTTTTGGACACGTTCTTGAGAGATTTCGTAAGATACAACATCTCACTAATGTACGAAACAGATATCTGCGAGATCGTACGTGATATTTTTATCCTCAAAATGGTGTGAAATGAAAAGCCTCTAAATTAGAAACACCTCTTAAATACAATGACAAAGGACCTGGGTAAGTGGGATATATATATATGTATATGCATGCGTATTTAGCTATAATATAGGGACAAATATGTCCTAAGAAGTGAGCTAAATCAAACAAAATTTCCCTTTGAGGACAAAATATAAGACAAAACAATCTATAAAGAAATTATAAGGTTTGTTACTCTTTTTGGATTGGGTGTGGATTGATGTGTCAGTAATTTATGAGTGTGTGTTACCCTGTTCGCTAGCTAATGTCATTAGAAGCTGGTGGTCTTCTTGAGAAGGTTTGCTGAGGAATATGAGCCAGGACCCTTGTGGGGTGTTCATCTTTCTGGAAAAGGTGCTTTCCAGCAATTCCAGGAGTCTGTCTCCACTCTCCATACGAAACTCATCCTGCAACAAACAACCCATCGCTAAAATGTTGCATTCTCCTGGAATATTGGTAACATCTGTAAAACAAATAGTGTTAACATGAGGACTTTTTTGTTTGTTTTGTGTCGCACCTAGGTCAGATGAAATATTAGAAAGTACTAAACATAAACATTAAGGTTGTCAATTTTAACTTGACACAGCATCTTAAAAACTTGGCACTCATGGCGCGAGATGCTGAGAAAACAGCGAGCTGTGACGCAGCGCCCAAACACGTCAATCTATTTATGTAGATATACAGAATACGGATGGTATATATAGTACTGTATATATACAACTTATAGACCAACATTTAAAAAAATAGTACGAATGGAAATGAAACCTACCTCAGTCTACCTCAGACGAATTGACAACTGAACAAACGTGATTGCAAAATGGATTGCTGTGGACCGTTGGCCAGAGATAGACTTATGTTTTATGAAATGGGAATAAAACAAACCTCATTTGGACTTTTAAAGACACTTTTTGTCTTTGTGTGATTTACTTGCCTGCCACAATAATGTAATGCCTTTAAATGGTTTCCATTTGGGGACTTTTCCGAGCAAATATTGATTTGCTACACGTATCATGCAAGTAATTCAATTATATTCTTAAATCGATTGACAGCCCCACTAAACATATTTAATTTGGATATCTTCCACACAATGTGGGGCTTAATATAGCTTTGGGAATTTGCAGGAGATCACAGTAATGGACTCGAGAGCTGCCAGACAAACAATGGACCTGACAACCTCTTCAAATAAATTATTGTTTAAGACTATGTTTAGGCCTTCTATTTGCCCCCAAAAACCTCAGTAATTATGTAGAATTCATCTGTCCAGAAACACACACACATCACAATGTTTTTTCAGGCCATTGATACCATTCGCTGAGTCATCCAGAGAGAGAGAGAGAGAGACAGATAGACCGTCTGCATCTCGTTTAAAATCTATCTGATCAATGGCTCTGCATTGCAGCTCGGGTTCAAATCGTTCCATTGCACAAGACGGTGTGAGTTTAGGGAACAGCTGTTGAAATGCCAGCGGGGGAACGTTTTCTGTGATCATGCTGCAATTTCATGGCATTTGAGCGTTACCGTGGCAACAGACAACTGGCTTCCAGGGTATATGAGCAAGAGTGTAGTTAATACTGAGAAATGAGAATGAGAGATAAAGGGATACAATAGTTCACCCAAAAATGACTCATGTTATTCCAAACCTGGGTGAACTATCCCTCAAAGTATCCGATTTTTTTTCGTCTTTTTTGTACTGTAAGGGCTGAATCCGAGAGCATTGTTATGTCTGATAAAACAAATGTGCTCTAATCTCAACAGTGTGTCATTGTTTGTTCTGAGAGTCGTTAGCTGTGCAGTCAGCATGTTTCTCAAACAGCGATCTTCATGCACAGTTCTGTCGCAGTACGTAAACCAGGCTCTGAATGTTACATACACCTTAATTAAGAGTCTCATATTTCAGTGGAAAATAATAAAACATTTGAGTCTTTGTCCACATGTTTACAGCTCTCATCTATATTTGAACGGCGTTTATCTCCATTGAAAATGAAACGTTTCTAAAAGTCTCTCCATTACCGCATACTTCACAAAAACAATGACGTCAGCAAATGGAAGGGATTAGTGTGGACGTGGCCTTAGGCCATAAACATGCACTATGATAGTACATAAACGCAAACACAAGCTCGATTTCACATGCTGTTGCGTTGTAAAAAGTATCAGAACGCAATTAATTAATTCCTTACATTTATATAGCACTTTTCTAGGCACTCAAAGCACTTTACATAGTATAGAGGAATCTCCTCAACCACCGCCAGTGTGCAGCATCCACCTGGATGATGCAATGGCAGCCATAGTGCGCCAGAACTCCCACCACACACCAGCTATTGGTGGAGAGTAGAGTTATAGAGCCAATTCATGGATGGGGATTATTAGGAGGCCATGATTGAGAAGGGCTATGGGGGAAATTTGGCCAAATTTCCACAGAGAGTCAGGACCTCGGTTTAACATCTCATCCGAAAGACGGTGCCTTTTTACAGTATAGTGTCCCCGTCACATACTGCGGCATTAGGACCCACACAGACCAAAGGGTGAGCACCCCCTGCTGGCCTACCTAATACCCAATTAATAATGGAACAAGCTTTAGCAAATATTAGCACGACTAAGTGCTGACACTGCGTTGCCCACGCATTTGCGTCAGAGTTTGCATACTTTTGTTGAGTATGTTATTGGCCAAAGATTAAAAAATAATAAGTGACATAAGTATGTAGACATTTTTGGACAGCGTTTAAAAAAAATGACACTCACGCAGTCAAAGTTGTCAGACATGTTGAGGACAATGTAGCCCTTCCCTGCAAGGTTGCTCCAGTCAACACAAATCACCTACACAGAGAGAAAAATTGTAAAATACATTTGCAAGTATACATCATGGTAGTATTTGCTGTGTTTAATAATTTATGCTGAATGACCGAAACAAATAATTGAGAGCATTTACACGCACAACATGAAATGGTTTTCCTTTTGGATTTATTTGTCTTTTTGTTTTTGTACCTGCTCTGTCTCCTGGGACACCTCAGAGTCATGAAGTTCAGTTTCTGTGAGATATTCAGTGCCACCATGCCGAAGCTCTGCCCCCTCCTCATCTTCAGCTGTGGTGGGTGGTGCCGCCTGCCAGGTGGTCTCGGTGAAGACCACGGGCGGCAGGTCTGATGGTGAGGGCGAGGGCCCGGTTGTGAGGGGCGTCAGGTACCGCCATTCGTCCTCATCCGGTTCAGTTGGAAAAACCACCAACTCTTCATCATTACCCTCCTCTTCCTCTTCCTCCGAATCATCCGGGTGGGGTTCATCAGGTTGCAGGGGCCCTCGGCTCGGCAGGGGCCCCACTTCAGGGGCCGTGGGTGCTTGAGTGACTACACGGCCCCTCTCGTCATCAAACGGGTCTTCAGATCCGAGGTGCCAGTCAGGTCCAGCTGTGGCGTCTGGGTCGCTCTGACGGTCGAGTCTGCGAGTGGGCGAAGCCACGGTGGAGGGGGCGTGGTCTGCAGCAGCTGTGGTTGATAGGTGGATGGAGGGGTGGAGGGCAAAACCGCTCGATTCGGAATCGCTCTCCCACTGCTCCGGATCCAAAGATTCGGCCGTGGGGACAAAAAACGAGGAAGAGGAGTTGATCTCAGTGGGGTTTGAGCTGAAAGATAGGGAGGCAGAGGAGGAGGAAGGGGGTTTGGGCGATGAAACACTGAAATCTATGAAGAAAGAGAGAAAAATACAGGATGATGTAACGTTATGACAGAGACCAAAATAAAATACACACAATAAAGATGCGATTTTTTACGAAATGGTCTACAAGTCATAGTATAGCATAGTATTGTATAACATAGTAGTGAAGTATGTAGTATAGTATGGTATAGCCATGTAATATAGTATAGAATAGTATAGTATGATATAGCAGTATAGTATAGAATAGTATAGTATGATATAGCAGTATAGTATAGAATAGTGTAGTAGAGTATCATATGGCAGAGATTATGGTAATATTGTATGGTATGGTGTAGTGCAGTAGAGTGGTGTAGTATTGTATAATTTAGACTAGTATAGTGTAGTATAGTATCATATGTTATAGTGTAGTATAGTATGGTAAAGTATGATATAGCATATTATGGTATAACAGTATAGTATAGAATAGTGTAGTATAGTATAATATGGCATAGAGTAGAGTATGGTATAGTGCAGTAGAGTGGTGTAGTATATTGTAGACTAGTATAGTATCATACAGTATATACATTAGTAGTATTGTTTGTTATAGAATATAGTATAGTATGGTATATTAGTGTAGTATAGAATTTTGTAGTGTAGTATAGTTTAATACGGTATAGAGTAGTGCAGTATAGTATGGTATAGTGCAGTATAGGGTAGAGTGGTGTAAAATAGTATGGTGTAGTGTAGTATAGTACAGTATAGCATAGTACAGTATAACATTGTATAGTATAGCATAACATATGCAAATGGTGTAGAAAAGTATTGTATAATATCAAATATTACACTTGTATTAGTAGACAAGTATATCAAAGTACAATACTGAATACCTAAGCATAGCATAGTATACAATTCTATACTCTAAACCATTTTTGCTATACAATACAATGCAATACAACACTATTATACACTATTTTTGAACTTTAGTGTACTGTGCTATGTTATACAATACTGTGACATACTTTCATGGTAAATGATCCACAAGTCATAGTATAGTACTGTATAATATAGTAGTGAAGTATGTAGTATAGTATAATATGTAATAGTGTAGTATGGTATGGTATAGTGCAGTAGAGTGGTGTAGTATAGTATAGTGAAGATTAGTATAGTGTAGTATATTATCGTATGGTATAGTGTAGTTTAGTATGGTATAGAATAGAATAGTATGGTATATTAGTGTAGTATGTAGTGTAGTGTGTTATAGTATACTATGGCATAGAGTAGTGTACTATACTATGTAATACTATACGTTTAGTTGTGTCTAAGTATAATAGGCTGTGGCATGAATAAGAAGGTATATTGTTGTATAAGTATAGCATGGTATAGTATTGTAGTGTAGCATTGCATAGTATAGTATCGAGTAATGTGGCATTTAGCATAGCACAGCACAGTAGAGGATGGTGCAAATATAGTATAAGTACAGTAGAGTATAGTATAGTATGGTAGGGTGTGGTATAGGTCTTATTAATCTTTCTTGAGTTTCTTGAGTCCAGCAGATTTGAGCAGCTGCACTGCAGTACTGCACCTGCGTCTGGCACTAACACACACTTTAGGGAGTAAAGGGCTCTCTATCACAGCGTAATTATTCATGAGAAAAACACATGCTCACACACTGACACACACTGTAATGAACAAAGCTATTGTCTACTGTCAGCAGGAGACACATGCTCTGTGTCAAAACCAAGTATGCTCTGTAGACAGCATTTTAAGGCATGATTGACACACGACAAAAGGTAGGCAGCACGAATATGATGGCAAAATTTCAGTTTGGATAATGCCTTGGAAAGTTGCTTCCTATGCAGACAGCAGACTGTGAGGCAGCTCACAAGTTTTTGGAACAGATCCAGAGAAAGAGAGCGGATATGTCTGAACTTTTTCAAGAAAATGATCATAGAGTGGATATAATAAAAATAGCTGCGTACCAGAGACCGTATGGCATGCTTTGGCACATTCCTCCAGCGACAGGAAGTTATTGAGATTTTCTTTGCAGCCTCCAAACAAGAACTTTTCGCACTTTTTAGTGACGCCGTTAAAGTACCAGCGAGGGAATGAAGCACGGCATGGTCCGACCTTCATCGGCATCAGACAGCGATCTGAGGATAAGAAACGACAGATAGACGTGCTTATACATGGTTAGTGAATATGTTGAAATCATCCGAAACCTGCTGTGTGTTTGCAGGGTGTTACAGAATAACTGAGCTAAAAAGAATAAATAAAACAATTGCCACAACTGAGCTGTCTCCTTTTCCTCTCTCTCTTTCTCTCCGAAATCAAACTGCATTTCATGGCAGAGTCTGTGAGCTGACATCCACCACAGAAAATCTCTATTTCACACTCCTCACAGCAGAAACTGGGTGAACAGCACTGTTCTTTTCCTTGTCTTACACACGCACGCAAGAAACAGGCCACTGCGGTGGAAGCACCGTTAGCGAGCTACCAGGTGAACTAAAAATAAGACCTGTTTCAGGCACGTTAATTCCCAGGCGTTGTTGTGTAGAGAGAGCTTGAAATGTGTGCAGTTTTATTTCCACGACTAACTGCTGCAAAACACATTCACAAACACAAGACAGACAGTAGAAATGTCGACAAAACTGTTTAAGCCATCAAAATGCTAATCATCAAAAACATGGTGAAAAATCATGTGGGACGGTAGGTGTCGAGGAAATGACGCACCATATTGAGTCCTAAAAGCCGCTATTCACACCACTTTACACCTTTAACTGCTGTTTTGACAGTCAAGTCATTTTTTGCTGGGTAAATGACTGTGTTGAGACCATCTGTGCTAACTACAGCTCATTATACCAAAGACTGACCCAATCTCCCAGTCGAAACGATGCCATTTAAACATGGTTTGTATTTGTGAATAAAAGTGGTGTTGAATATATTATGTCTCGGGGTATATACTTGGCTTATCCAATCAGTATTCAAAGTCTGAACTTTAGTAATTTTCATAATATTCGTTTTAGTGTTTTGAGTTTTTTGTTTACGCTAATAGACACTATAACACGTCTCGTGTTTTTAGGTAGAGTATGATTCGCACCTTAAGCTCAGCTAACCAGACGGCTAACATTTCTTTCTCTTTCTCAACTTTCATGGCATCCGGTTCAGAACCGCTTTCCTTGGTCTCACCTTGAGCATCCCACTGCTGGAATGGCTTGGCATTCTTACTATCTTCACTGTCTTCACTGAAGAACCCAGAGCTCTCCTGAGAACTGTCCATCAATCCAGGCTTTCGTTCTTTGGAGGCCTTCTCATGTTCCTCAAAGCCCACAGGAACATCCAGAACCGGCCTGTGGGATCGGAGAGGACTAGGGAGGAGTACTGGACCAGCACTCAGAATCTCTGAACTTACCAAAACCAGAAGAACAGAACCTGAATGGAAGAAGGAAAGAGAGAAAACAGTTTTTCACCAGGTGGATTTTTCAGGTGGTTTCTCAGCAGGAAAGACTTGTCATTTATCTTTTGAAAAACCAAGATAGGCCCAAACCGCATAGTAAACAATCCATTCTGCAAATGGATCTATATTAATAGCTTCAACCGTGACAGATGGTTTCTAGGACGTTTAGATCCATCAAGCATCCATCCACCAACGCCCCAATGGGCTTCAACCACATATGGTCCTATATCATGACAGCTTAACGTTGTGTCTCAAACCAACTGGTCTGATCTTTCCTCGCCCTACCAGGTCACCAGAGGATTAGTGTTAGATTTAGCACTGGACAGCCCAAATGGTGACAACTGAAGTGCGATCTGCAACTACACTTTCAGCTATGAACCACAGAGCCAAGATGCCATTTTTAAGCCACTTACACAGTTCTCCAAGTCTGACATGGGTTTCGTTTTTATTCATGAAGCAGTTAAATAAAACATATTCTCTAGCAAGGCACGGTTTAATTTAGGAGACCAGCAGAGAATGTTTCAGAGACTGTGGTACTATATTTAGCGAGTCTGTGATTGTGCGGTAATTAACAGGGCAAAAAAAAAAAATGGGAACATCCAGCTCCAATTTATGATTTGATCAATTTCACTTTCTGGATATGTTCCAGTGGTTTTGGAGACACTGTTTGACCAGGAAACTCAAGCCATGTAATGCTGCAGAGACTCCCAGAATTCCACAATGGGATACTAATACTGAGGCCACGTCCACACCTTTACATTTTCATTTGAAAACACATTAATTTTGCCAGGTTTACACCTTTCATCCACAATAGAATGCTGTTTTCCTCCATCGAAAAACAAAGCAATTTGAAAATGCTCTCCATTACCGCATACTTTGTAAATGATGCCATTCGAAAACTGAAAACCGAGCTTTCAATCTGAATCTTGTTGTTTGTGTTGGATAGCAAAGCCAGAAACATATGATGGATGTTTTTTGATTTTGGCACCATTCTGAGTAAACTCTAGAGAGTGTTGTGTGTGAAAATCCCAGGAGATCATCAGTTACAGAAATACTCAAACCAGCCCACCTGGCACCAACAGTCATGCCATGGTCAAAATCACTAAGATCAAATTTTTTCCCCATTCTGATGGTTGATGTGAACATTAATTGAAGCTCCTGACCCGTATCTGAAATATTTATATGCATTGCACTTACGATTATAACCATACGACTGGCTGATTAGATAATCGCATGGATATGTAGGTGAACAGGTGTTCCTAATAAAGTGCTCAGTGGGTGTAGTTACAGTATGTTGTTATTCAGGTAGCTAGCTATAAACATATCAACAGCTTAACTAACTTTAACTGACTTCCTTGGCAAGTTCTCTTCAAACTGTTGCACCGCCATTACCGTATTTGACCTAACAGAGAAAACTGACTGTAGAAGAAGACAGTTTAAACTAATGCCAACTATAGCATCCCTTGTGGCAACGCTGGGAATGCAATGTGTACTTGCGTCACATTGCAAATTACAGTCTGACACATTTTGGAGCACTATGGTGCTCAAAGTCGAGGTTGCGTAGCTGAATGAGTTTATGTTGACATACTTGTGTAGTGTATGTTTTGTATGGATGCTAAAAACAATCAAATCGTTAAATTAATAATTAAATCACTAAATAAATCAATAAATGTCCCTTGCATTTTAGCACTAGTTTGTGTCCATTTTCATTTTACCATTGTCTTTGGGTTGATTTTTTTTTTTCTCCCATTTTCTCCCCAATTTGGAATGCCCAATTCCCAATGCGCTCTAAGTCCTCGTGGTGGCGTAGTGACTCGCCTCAATCCGGGTGGCGGAGGACGAATCTCAGTTGCCTATCTTATCACGTGGCTTGTTGAGCGTTACTGCGGAGACATAGCACGTGTGGAGGCTTCACGCTATTCTCCGCAGCATCCACGCACAACTCATCACGCACCCCACCGAGAGCCACATTATAGCGACCACGAGGAGGTCTCGTGTGACTCTACCCTCCCTAGCAACTGGGCCAATTTGGTTGCTTAGGAGACCTGGCTGGAGTCACTCAGCACGCCCTGGATTCCTACTTTGATATCAACCCAAAGATAATGGTAAAAAGATCCATAGTTGGCCATCCACAGTTTTGAGCCTTAACCTCCATGTAAAATTGTTCCATACACATTGCTTCAGAACACACAGAGCAATAGTTTCACTCTGAATTACATTTATCCTGTTTGGAGCTTGACAGTCCCCATCCATTTTCATTGTATGGCAAAGATTAGCTTGGACAAAGGAACGAAAATCATACAGACACCATGATTTTCGACGATGGTTCTCTATTCTTCCTAAGCATCTTCCATTCAGTTAACCAGTCCAAGTGTGAATGGTCTGAATATCCATACCTTCCTGCTATATAGTATCCCAAAAACAGTATGCCAATGGAGTACTATGTCAGAATCCTCAGTGAACCGTGAGTTCGAGAAGTGCATCCTTCATCAAATACAGTATTGTGACAGTACGCTATTTCAACCTAATCTAAAGGAGTTTCTGTCCTTAGAAAGCATCGGTACTCCAGTAGGTCTCATTAATTATGGTTGACGCTATCTTCCCCTCAGTGGACTCGCAACTTGTGACCTTGATTTAAACAGCGAATGAAAATGTCAATTTGCAGACGGCCAAACCTAAACACTGTCTATCTCTAAGGATGTGCGCCTTGGCCTTCTGCCTTAAAGATGCTCCTGAAGTTTTGTTAGATGGTACATTAAACATAAAACCTAATGTTTCTTAAAATGACTCCGTGGCACCAAAAACAGCCTGTGATTTGTGATTAGCTTTGGGAGAAAATGAGTTGGCTTAACCACATGAAACACTAGAAGATTAAGAGATCTAGAAACTAGAAGACAAAGAGATTTGACGGTAAATTCCTAATGCAGTATATCTGCAGAAGGACACAACTATAAAGAGGAAATATCTTACTAAAGACAAAGTAACAGTGTTTGCACTCTTTAGGGAAATTTCCTATTTCTTTCTTTTGATTTTGTGGTGAAACATGACACGTTCTTGACAGCATTCGTGAGATTCATCTTAACGTGCTATTGAGTGGCCACCTCTGCAAATGCTCAAAGTCTGAAGAATTTAATCTAGAGAAATACAGCAAAGAATTTCATGAATGTTAACATCTCACCACTGAGCTGTTCCACTCAGGTTTAATATCACTGCAGTCACAACATGTCCAGCCACCACCTGTTTCTATCTAACTGATCTTTGATGTCTTAATATAGAGCTCAGCTCATTCATCTGCTCAAGCAAAGACGCCACAATCCTCTGCCATCTGAGATAAACACAGATCTCACGTCTCAGCTATTTTACTAAATATACAGTATGAGCCATTCAGCCAGCATTGAGATCTGACTCTCTGAAAGAAACAAGCAATCCTTAGAGCAAATCTGAACACAGAACAAGAGCATTTTATCAACTACAGGCACTTTTATGTTCCAGGGTTGATTTCTATTTAAACTAGGCCTAATAGATTTCAACTTTTGTCTTGTAAACCTTTTTTAAACAAAGAAAAATCAACTCAAACTCATCTAAAAATATACACATATATATATATATATATTATAGTAGCTATGTAATTAGCCTTGGCCAGACAAATGAATTGTCCATTTTATTCTAAAAATGGTTGAACTATAATTTCCACCACAGAATGAATGACGTTTCAAGATGTGATAGAAATGACATGCGTTCATGACAGGTCATGGGGAGTTTAAAAGAAATGGCAGAATTCTCCTGTGATCCATGTTTGTCCACTGTTGGACATAATTAGGAGACAAATTAACGTTTTAAGGGAGTTTATATGGAAGCCAGATCCTGCCCAAGGTAAAAGTAATTCTAACTTTGATCTCACAATTGTGACTTTATTTCTCGCAATTTCGAACTTTACATCTGGCTATTTCAACTTCATATCGCAATTGCGGCTTTCTATCTTGCAGTTTTGACTTTATATCTCACAATTGCAACTTCATCACAATTGACTTTATATCTTGCAATTTTATATTATCGCAAATGCGATTAAAATTTCACAAATTTTTGCAATTTATTTTAAATCTAGCAATTCTGACTCCAGCCGGGTCTCCTAAGCAACCAAACTGGCCCTTTTGCTAGGGAGGGTAGAGTCACATGGGGTAACCTCCTCGTGGTCGCTATAATGTGGTTCGTTCTCGGTGGGGCATGTGGTGAGTTGTGCGTGGATGCCGCGGTGGATGGCGTGAAGCCTCCACACACGCTATATCTCCGCGGTAATGCGCTCAACATGCCACGTGATAAGATGCGAGGATTGACCGTCTCAGCGCGGAGGCAGCTGAGATTCGTCCTCCGCCACTCGGACTGAGGCGAGTCACTACGCCACCATGAGGACTTAGAGCGCATTGGGAATTGGGCATTCCAAATTGGGGAGAAAAAAAATAAAATTAAAATTAAAATCTAGCAATTCCGACTTTATATTATCGCAATTGCAATTATTTCTCACAACTGACTTCATATCTGGCTATTTCAAATTTATATTGCAATTGTGACTTTAAATAGCAGTTGTGGCTTTATATTTCACAATTTCGACTTTATATCTCACAATTGAGACTATTTTTCACAATTGTGAATTTATATCTTGCGATTTCAAGTATATTTCTCACAATTGTGATTATTTTTCACAATTGTGACTATTTCTCGCAACTGACTTTATATCTAGCAAATTCAACTTTATATTATCGCAACTGCGATTATTTTTCACAATTGTGTCTTAAATTCTCACAATTGATTTTATATCCAGCTTTTTCGCATTTATATCGCAAATGTGACTTTATATTTCACAATTCGACTTTATATCTCACAATTGCGATTATTCTCACAATTGCAACTTTATCGCAATTGACATTTTATCTAGCAAATCCACCTTTATATTATCGCAATTGCAATTCTCACAATTGCAACTTTATTTCTTGCAAATTACTTAATATCTGGCTATTTCAAATTTATATTGCAACTGTGACTTTATATAGCAGTTGTGGCTTTATTTTTCACAATTTCGAATTTATAGCTCGCAATTGAGACTATTTTTTACAGTTGCAACTTTATTTCTCACAACTGACTTTACATCTAGCAATTCCAAATTTATATGATTGCAACTGCGATTATTTCTGACAATTGTGACTTAAATTCTCGCAGTTGACTGTATCTGGCAATTTCTAATTTATATCGCATATGTGACTTTATACCTTGCAATTGCAGCTTTATATTTCACAATTTCAACTTTATATCTCGCAATCATGACTATTTTCCACAACTGTGACTTTATCTTTCAATTTCAACTTTATATCTTGCAATTTCAAGTTTATTTCTCGCAATTGAATTTATATCTAGGAAATTCAACTTAATATCATCGCAATTGTGATTATTTCTCACAACTGTAACTTAAATTCTCACAACTGACTTTATATCTGGCTATTTCACATTTACAGTATATCGCAATTGTGACTATATCTCGTAACTGCGGCTTCACATTTCACAATTTCACCTTTATATCTCGCAACTGTGACTTTATATCTTGCAGTTTCGACTTTATATCTCACAATTTCAAGTTTATTTCTCAAAATTGCTATTATTTTTTCAATTGTTACTATATCCCGCAATTTCTGCTTTAAATCTCACAATTTCGACTTTAAATTATCGCAATTGCATTTATTTCCCACAATTGTGACTATTTTGCAATTGCCACTATATCTATACTATTTTGAGTTTATATCTTGCAACTTTGAGTCTGTATCTCACAACTGCAACTTTATTTCTTTCAATTGCGAAATATACCCCCATGATTACGAGATGGGATTAAGCTACCATACGTTAATTTTCTAGAAGTTCACAAGAGCAGCTATAAATGGCATGATTCTTAAATCCACAAACCCACCAATGCAAATGCCTCTCTATGAAAACTTGGCCCAATTTAAAGTGACTTTATACTCTGAATTCATACTGTTGTTAATTAATTCTCGGCCCCGTGGCATCAGTGTCTCCTCAAAGTCTCTCAAAAAAAACACATCTCAAACGAGCAGCTTGCGTCAAGACGGGGCTCAACGTCAGGATAAATGCTGATTTCACCTGACCTGAATGGGTTTCTGGGCTGTGCCCGCTCATATTGCAGCAGTGCTTGTTGGTGTAGGTGGCATAGAGTGTTAGCAGTCAGATTAATAGTCTATAAAACAGTGCTTGCTGGTCTGTGGTACCCATTACTGCTGGAGAGGGCAATATAGTGCATTCAGATACAGTGGTATTTACATTGTTCTTCAAGGTACTTCATATAATACCACCGTATTTGTCCAAAACATGGTATCACCATGGTACTTGGTACCATATACCAATATACCATGGTACTGAATGATTACAATATGCATACATGATTTTGACACTGCACTTGGCTTAAGCCTGCATATGTGCAGTCAATCAGACTAAACAAATGTGACCTGTCATTGTTGCGTCTGCTCATCGGTCTGGCTTTTGACCAGCACAATCTGTCAGCCAAACCAATCTGTGTCCATAACAACTGCAAAATGTTCTCTTCACAGTTCCATGATGAATCATGCTGAAAATCCAGACTGGATCTGAATACATCAAGCTCTCTCCCAACATTGGGAGGAAAAAAGGGGCGTGTGCCGAGATCTGCTCTTTACCTGATCAACAACACAAACAAAACCACAAATATTGTGATTGACTGGTATGACTTCATACAAAATATAGGGGTTGATAACTTGCATATCACAACAGATCACTAATGATCAACTCTGAATGCCTTTTTCACCCAAGATGACAGTAAAAGTCTTGCATCTTGCATATTAGGACACAATATTGAACAGTATAATCAAGCCTTGTGTTTACTGTTACATTTTTATTAATTTAAGATCAAATTACAGCATGCACTCTTAATATATGTCATTATATTAGTCATTATTGAAACAAATGAAATGCATAAATAGCTGACTATACATAAATAATATGCATTTAATGTTTCATATGCATATTAAATGTTGTACATAAATCAGATAAGTATAAAATTATTGTAATACATTTATATTACCAACTGAAGTGTTGAGACTACACAATGAACTCACCGAACATCAGGCACTGGAAACACGCGACTGACATGTCTGCAGCTTTAAAGATGATCGTCGTGAGCAATAACTCGTCAGTATTTCAGCACAGGTCGCTCATATGAGCATCATAAATGACTTACTGACCTCAATGTGCGCTATAGACACTGACGCACTGAATGAATTTGCAGTGAATATTGGGGATTTGGAGATGCAGTAAGGCGACAGTGATTCAGGGTCCTAAACACCGTCGTTTCTTATATGTCGTTGTCTCTATTTACGCAGTTATAGCGACGCGACAAAACTAGAATGAAGCTCAAGCATGGAATGTCGACGTCAGAACCCAGTCGACCAATCATAACACTTACATTTTCATCATCTAGTCCTTAACACTTGTGCGACCTTCGGGACATTTTTTAAATTTTTTTTATTTATAATTTTGTCTGTGTTAATGCCAACAGCATAAATTTAACCAATGGAGGAATTTTGATATTTCAACCTCAGTTCCTAAAATACATCTATAATACACTGTGTACACAAAATAGTTACACTCAGGACCTTCCGGAGCCCTGGTTTCAACATTTAAATTTTTAATAGTTTCCACCAGGTGGCGCCATTTTACTCATGTTTAGCCTATGGAGCAAATACATGCTTTTTACCTATTTTCTGTTTGCTGTATTATAGAGTACTGCAGGCCAATTGAATAAATGATGCAGCTAAAATTGTGTGGGTGTGTTGGTATGGATGTCAGAGTGTGTTTTGTATGTGTGTATTGCGAAGTGTGTGTGTGTGTGTGTGTAAAAAACAACAGTGGCATTATATAAACAAACTGGCAATCCTGAAACTGAATATTTGGTAGTTATGATCAGGACTGATATTGGTTATAAAAAGTCAGTGAAAGTGGAAAATAATATTAATATATAACATTATTATGGCAGTTTTTTGACGCGGATATTTTTGTCCTCTAAGGACCTCTGAGTAACCTTTTTTTTTATTGACGCACAAGGGTTAAGCGGGTTGCACACAGGACGCGTCTGGTGGACGATATGGTGCGTTCTAAAATTCGAAACAATTGTTTTCTATGAATGTATGCACACCGCCCACCCACGACTCCAGAGGTTGCTCAAATTTCTGCTGCGCCATGGAGCGCAACTTGAATATTTTCCATTAAATTCAACCCAAATCGTTATCAATGGATACAGATTATTTACTCTAGCCTTGTTCATTCTTTAAAAAGTCACTAACTTTTGTGCGTACTGTCTGCCACGTGAACCGCATCGACGTGCCCCATGTTTGAAACCTGTGCCGTGTCCTAGCCACGATGTGGCGCTTCTCGCCCGGTGTGCAACCGCCTTAATAATCAGTGTAAATACACCATATATTTTTTTCTCCCCTTTTCTCCCGAATTTGGAATGCCCAATTCACAATGTGCTCTAAGTCCTCGTGGTGGCTTGGTGGTGTAGTGACTCGCCTCAATCCGGGTGGCGGAGGACGAATCTCAGTTGCCTCCACGTTGGAGACTGTCAATCCGTGCATCTTATCACATGGCTTGTTGAGCGCGTTACCATGGAGACATAGCACATGTGGAGGCTTCATGCTATTCTCCGTGGCATCCACGCACAACTCACCACACGCCCCACCGAGAGCGACACATTATAGCGACCACAAGGAGTTACCCCAACATGACTCTACCCTCCCCAGCAACCGGGCCAATTTGGTTGCTTAGGAGACCTGGCTGGAGTCACTCAGCACGCACTGGATTCGAACTCGTGACTCCAGGTGTGGTAGTCAGCATCAATACTCTGAGCTACCCAGGTCCCCCCACCAAACAAGATTTTAAACAGGACATGTTTTTGAACAGATTGAATGTCTATACCTCACAGTGATGGCATCCTTCTCTGACTAAGGTCTATCTTCCTTTTTCCTAAACATGGAAGTGTTCCACGACTCATACAGATGCCCATTTTGGTTTTCCAGTCTCCAGTGGTTTCACTTGCATTAGCATGTTTTTCTAGCAGATAATGTGATGGTTAGCATATAATTTGTAAATATTGCCCAAAAAAACAAACAAACATGTGGCTCAATAGAGCTGTTCAGCCGAGACGTCAATTTGTAGGCGAACCCAGTTATCTAATTCGCCATGGATGGGTTTTTATATAAACTTGTGTGTAAAATAAGGTCTGTGGTAAACATTACGTACTTGATGATACGTGGATGTTTTGTTCTGGGCAATTCCAGCGTTATGAATTTCAAATTTAACTTCATGTATAAAGTATTCATTATCAGTATATCAAACTATTTTATGTATAATCATAGACCCGTACAGATAGAGTCCAGACATCAGAAAATTTCAATGATGCATGACGAATTGAAATAAGATTGAAATCACCATTTTTCATGGAATTGCTCTTCTACGACATAAATTACACAGTCATACCTCAAACGTTAATTTTTAAGCCAGCATGCGTTTAAAAAAAAAAAAAAAAAAAAAAAAAAAGAGTATGCAATATGGCTTCACGTTTGTGAACTCACGTTTGCAGTATGACTGTGTGTAATTTATGTTGTAGAACAAAATTTCCACGTATCGTCAACAAGTTCAAAAACCTCATTATAATAACCCATAGGAAAATCCAGAAGGAACCAATGGCGAATTCTCTTCTGGGTTTTTGGATTACAAGCTGAACAGCTCTACAGTGCCGATACTTTACAGAGTTGCAATGACCGTCTTTTGACAGTGCCTCACCCGATTGGGTAACGACCTGATGCGATGGCCCAAGGTTAGTTGCGTTTATATCATTAATTACCTTGAGTTACGAGTGCCGACACCTGCACAAGTTGCGCCTGAACTAATTTTTACTCCATTTAACACTTACAATGTTTTTTTTGTCCTCAATCTGGACTGCTCATTTTCATAGTTTTTACATTGCTTTTTATGGAGACTTGAACCAGATGACAGTAAGAATCATGGCCCCGCCCAGTGGTTACTCAGGAGACTTACATTAAAGGAATGTTCAAACAGGCCAAGACTCTTCAAACTCCAACTGTCAAAAAATTCAAACGTAAACAAGGCATTTAATCTGCTCTAACAGTCTCTTTAACGGTTTCTCTACTTTATCGGTAACCTTCAAACTTGTTTTTTTAAACACACCACCCAGTGGTTAGTCAGGAAAACTGTGGATATGGTGCGTCCACATTTGCCAAATTTACCACTACACCATATTCTACTTAAAGCCACGTTTCTATGGCAACTATATAAGGTTATAATAGTTATTAACGTTCTATGGAACGCTAAAACGGGTCAAGACTGTTCAAACTCCAACTGTCAAAATTCAAAAATTCAAAATGTAAACAAGCCCTTTAATCTGCTTTAACGGTCTTTCTTTCTTGCCATTTATCTGTCTGTTAACTTCAAACTTTTGTTTTTAAATTAGCGTTACACTTTCTGACAAGGCTGTCAAGCCAACAGTAAAGTTAGTCTTCCATCTAGTTTTAAGCAGAAGTCGCAGCTTTCCTAAAATTCAGTTTCCAACTTGTAATTATGATTAGCTTAACAAATACAGTACGTCAACTTTAAGGTACCTTTACACGACAACGATGTACTAAAAACGGAAACGTTTTTGAAAAGTTTTGCGTACAGACGACAACGTTGTCAAAATGATCCTCGTTCACACGGATCCACGAAAACGACTAAAAACGCTGTATTATGCATGTGAGGCCAGTAGTTGGCGGTGTCACTTTGTAAAGAAACACTACGCGCCTGCGCACATAAGCATTCTTCCACAGAGCGGTGAATACAAATAACGAAGATGGCGAAAGCAGAGCAATTTTGTCTGGACGGACGATGAGGTTGCTTTATGTGACAAGTGACCCTGGGCTCTAAAGCACGCCACCTTTTTAAGGACTCCAACTGGTGATCTCATGTTGGTCTGTTCACCCTGGAGGTAAGGACGAAGTTCTCGCAGTTCATGCCTATAGACTGAACACGTAATACGTGTGCGCATGACGTCGTTTTCACAAATTTGCATTTTTGTTTGTTTACACGGAGACGATAACGGCATTGTTTTCAAAAACTTGCACTTTGAAACCCATTTTCTAAAGTTTGCGTTTTCAGGCCCCAAAACGGCGTTGTCGTGTAAACGAACAGCCAAAATGCATAAAACGTTTTCCGTTTTTAGTTGAAAACGTTGTCGTGTAAACGGCCCCTTAGTTTAATAGTTTTGTCACATCAAATTTGCTTGCAGTATAGATGGGGTGTTGTTATCCCTAGCAGCAAACATGTAGAGTAATAATTTAAAACATACATTCCAATACATAGAAGCTTTATTTTATTGCTCAGAACAAGAACAGTACAAAAACAGAAGAATCGCAATTTATCTTTTCTTACAACATTGATTTCATTTAATGCAGAGTACTTCTGCATATAAGACAACAGGGAAGGTTGAAGAACAACGTCATATCACATGACTTTAAGCAACCAAAAAGAACAGTTCACTAGAACTGTAATGACTACAGTAATGACTTCTTGAATAGTCAAAAATCGTTAAATCCATGTTACGAACCAACTGCTCCAACCACATCGATTATATACAAGTCCTGGAGATTCTGGACAACTCCTTGGGATTGTGAACAAATCCAGCAGAGCTGCTTAGTACTGCTGAACGATGAGCTTTTTCTTGGCATCGTGGGAGAATCTGTTCGAGCGGAACACTTCGCTGTCGTAAAACGCGGACAGACTGTGGATGTTGATTTGTCGGGCCTGAAAACAAACGAGTTGTTACAATTCACCTTCATGACAAGCAATTCGGTATTTACAAGGACTTATTAATTTAAACGTAGCCGCTTGTTACCTTGTCCACCAGGTCTTTTTCTGCGATCTCGATGTTGTCTTGGTGAGCTCCATAACGATTGCGCTGATACGCGACCTGTTCCGAAACCAGCTGCTTCAGGATAAAGAGCAACAGCTCGTTGTTGTCACGTCTGAAGGCCAGATACCGTGCAAACGTCTACAGAAATATGCGGGGAGAAAAATTACAGTTTAGACACTGAAATTTGCAAGCTACTGAATAAAATGCATTAAACATAAGAATTAAAATACATGGGTCAATGCCATGACAATTTTTCAAAAACACATAAATGCATTCTCACAAAACAATGATACTTGAATACACCTGTGATGAACATTTACATTTATGAGTTCAATCATTTTGGTATTTTTTCTCAGGCTAAAGTATAAAAAATGCCAAGTGGTGTAACCCTCCAGGGACAGAAAAAAAAAAAAAAGTGATAACCATAGCAACGGTGCAGCGTCTCGCGCCTGTGAACAAGACATATGAATGCCACCAGCTTAACCCGTTTTGCATTTGCTATTTTTAAGCAAAGGGATTACGCACCACTGATATATTATCCGGCAATGTTTAATTAGCCGCCATTAATGGAATCACCATCTTTTGTTCACGCACGTCTAAGCGGCTGCTGTTAAAGAGAGCACATGCTCATGCTGGACTATTATCAAACAGTCTCCTCGAGTTATCCCGAGACCATATGGCTGTTGAGAGAAACTATTGAGGAGTGACAGACTGGAAAGTATGAATGAGAGAAGACACGCACATAACGCTCTGTGATTTGCACTAGGAGAAGATGGACACATTTCACATGCACCACTGATCATGTCATTAACGAGTCCTGAGTGACTCCAGCCAGGTCTAAGCAACCAAATTGGCCCGGTTGCTAGGGAGGGAAGAGTCACATGGGGTAACCTCCTTGTGGTCGCTATAACGTGGTTCTCGCTCTTGGTGGGGCGCGTGGATGCCGCGGAGAATAGCGTGAAGCCTCAACACGCGCTACGTCTCCACGGTAACGCGCTCAACAAGCCACGTGGTAAGATGCGCGGACTGATGGTCTCAGACGCGGAGGCAACTGAGATTCGTCCTCCGCCACCCGGATTGAGGCGAGTCACTACGCCACCACGAGGACTAAGAGCGCATTGGGAATTGGGCATTCCAAATTGGGGAGAAAAATAAATAAAAATGGCTGGTAGAATTGGGCATTCACCTGCCGCTGTGGTTTGTGGACAAAATTAATTAATTTCGTACCCTGGTTACACCACATGACACGTCTTAGTCATTAAAAAAGTGGTAGAAAATGGCACGCATGAAACCAAAGATTACATTTCTACAAACCTGACACTTTAGACCTTGGACCACCTTATTTGTGAATGACCCATTTATTTATTTATTTATTTATTTTTACAGATATTCACACTTTTTAACTTCCTAAACCTTATCAGGTTTACCACTAAATAGCAAAATCTCACTTTAAATCTCAAGTTTTAAAAACATGGAGCATGCTCTGTTTGTTATTATTGATTTCGTTTGCCAACAAAAACATTGTTATAATTAATGTTATTAAAATATTCATAATGCATTTTTTTTTATTGTAGTAGTTTAGCTATCATGGTGTCAAAAGCAAAAAAACAAACAAAATTAAAACGGTTCTGCATATTAGTTAACGGTCACTTGAGTACTAAAAATAATCAGTATCGGTCACAAAAACAAAAAAACAATGGCTACCGAATCAGTACGATCATCTTTATTCGTTACTCACCTTCCTCATGCTCCTCATCACACTGAACTTCTGCGTGTCGATGAAGCTCTCCAGCATCACCCGGATGGCCATGTTCACGTCGTCCTCCAGAACGTAATCCCGCAGGTGCATGCGAGCGTGAGCCTCCGCCATGCGGATCATCGACTCTATGTGGCGCACAGTAATTGGGATACTGCCTGTAGCCTGCCAGAGAAGATATATTACTCGCTAAACTGAGATCAAATTGGCACCGATGAAACATCGGTTACGTGCATCCTGTGTGAACGCTCCTTGACATTTCAGAGTTAACCATCTATGTAACTGAATTGGACAACACATTAAAAATGAATCTTTTCCATAGTAACTCGACTCGAATATCATCGAGACTGAAGATGTCTCACCATGGACTCTTTTCGAAGCTCGCTGTAAATTCGAGCCACTTTATCTTGGTCCATCTGATTGAGTTTGGGCCGCACGCGCTCTTTGGCGTACATGATGTACTTCCTGAGCAGCTCTTGAGGAATGAGCGGGACATCGAAGGTGTTGGGCAGCACCACTTCTTCCAGTCCGGCCACGCCCCCTTCTTTGTTGCTAGGGTGATGTTTAATGTGGCTGCCCACCACAAAACGAGCCAGCATCTCATCCTGCACACATTATAGGCAATGAAATAAAGATTACCAGAATTAAAAAGTAATGACGCCAAAATGTTGGTATCGATCCAACCCCAAATATTGACGTACTCACCTGCACTGGATCGACTGTATCTCTTACGATGCACAAAACATCAAATCGAGAAATGATGGGCTCGGTCAGGTCCACATTTTCAGAGAATGTGAGAGACGGATCGTATCGCCCACCTTGAAAAATAAGTTTCGCAAGGAAAATTAATACCTCCAAAAAGTATTAGTGAAAGTAATTAAGAACCAGACTGCACTAGACTGCAGATTAACTTGTGGTGGTACATAATCCTTGATAAAACTCGAGGTGCCCAATGGTGAAATTGAAGTTATGACCCTCATTTAGATTTTCAGTGAGTTTTATTAAACTGTTCCTTCATTTCTCTGATAACGCACCGATGGGATTGGCGGCGGCGATGACAGTGCAGCGCGCCTGCAGCGATGTGACGATACCAGCTTTAGAAATAGAGATGCTCTGCTGCTCCATGGCCTCATGGATGCTGGTCCTGTCCTGATCATTCATCTAAAGAGCACAAAAAACAAACCTGTTAAACTGCACATACTGTAGTACTTGACTGACACACAGAGAGTACTGATTATAGTAGGTACACTAAAACATATCAAGGTCATATGTCACTTCAAAATAAAATATAGCAGCATATTTTAAGGAGCATTAAGATTTTTAGCAGATTTGTGACATTTTCATGAAAATTAAGCATATTTTGAGCCCAAACTCTCATTACCGTAATATTAATTTTCCTCATATTAAAAGCTGATTCTCTTTAGATTCTTATAACTACAATTACATTTATTTTTTTTATTAACTTTGTAATAATGATTTATTTTAATCATAAAAAGGCAATGCAACAAACACCACTGATAAATAAATTACAATAAAAAAAACTTTATAAATATAATATATATTTTCTTTTTAAATACAAGAAATAATTAATTTTACAGTCTAAATAATAGTATAGACTTGCAAATTTAAAATAAAAAGATATATTTAAACATTATATATGCCTATATTTTTTTTTTATAAAAATGTCATTAAAATATAAAAAATAATATTAATTTTATAGTATAACAGTATAGACTAGTAAATTTAATTTAGAAATATTTTACATTTTATATACACAACTTTTATAAAACATAATACATATTTTATAGTATAATTAATAGTATACTAGTAAACAAACTTTATATAAATGCATGACTTTTTATAAAAATTATATTTTAAAATATACAAATATAAATTGTATAGTACAATAATAGTAGTAAAGACTAGTCAATTGAAAATGTTACAATATTTTATATTATAAACATTATATATGACTTATAAAAATATAATATATTATAATATAAAAAATTATATTAATTTTATAATATAATTAATAGAACACTAGTATATTTAAAAATATTATATATATAAAAATATAAATTTTATAGTATAATAGTATAGACTATAAAATAAAAATAATATTAATTTTATATTATAATTAATAGTATACACTAGTAAACTTAATATTTAAATGTTTTATATATAAACACGACTTTATAAAATTTAAAATATACAAATATAATTTTTTTTGTATAATAGTATAAACTAGTAAACATACAATTTTTAAATATTTTATATATATATCACACAAATGATTATTAAAAATATATATAATATAAATTTTAAAATAAAATATAAATCTTAGAGTAAAATTTTATAGTATACAGATGAGTAAAATGTAAATATAAAAAATATTATACGAAAATAAAAAAATTATAAATATAAAATTCTTAAATTTCCTATTTGCTTTTGATATAAAATATATGACCCAGACATGTTTCACGAGATTCTTCAGTTTTTGCCATAAACACGATTATATTTTGTTACTACAATAACAACATCAAAAGTCTTTAAAGCTACAGCCTGCTTATTCCTCAAACTCATCTAACTCAGTCGTTTTCTCACCTTATCAAACTCATCGATGAGACAGACGCCTCTGTCCGCCAGCACCAGTGCTCCCGCCTCCAGCGTCCACTCGCGGGTCACCGGGTGACGCTGCACGTAAGCGGTCAGACCCACAGCAGAGGCGCCCTGTCCCGTAGTGAAGACCGCGCGGCTTGCCACCTTCTCCACGTACTTCAGGAACTGGGATTTAGCTGTGCCTGGATCTCCACACAGGAGGACGTTAATATCGCCACGCACCTTGTGCTTTCCACCTGTAGAGGGCGACAGAGAAACACATTCTCGTTAACTTCCCGCGCCACTAGCGTTACCATGTCTCGAGACAAAATCGCAATAAGACTCGTGAAAATCAGTATACCTGGATTCTTGGCCTCGCCACCGAATAGAGCGAGCGCCAGGCCGCGTTTAATATCCTCATGACCATAGATAGAAGGACCAATACTGGCGAAAATCTGCAAAAGAGAACAAACTTTAATCTAAAGGAACGAGAGTATTTATTTGCCCCATTCATATATATTCTGACCCTTGAAATACGTCCAAAGCAAGTCGATGTGAGGACACCCGGTGACTCTCAGATTTGCACGTGTGGTCAAGAGACCATCACTCACTCTTTCTCCGATGCGCTCGTCTTTAGACAGAGCTACGATGGCCTTGACGTCTTCATCTGTGAGCTCTGCCACGGCCACACCCTCGTCCTTACGAGCAATGTGATTGGCCAGGATTACAGTGGCAAAGACGGGGAATCCATTGGCCATGTTCAGAGAACCGTCATAATTATTGTGGTAGATTCCGGTCAGCTCCTAGAAAACAATTACAAATATTTCAATGTTAATAGAGCGAGATAAAAATGTAATTAAAAGATAACTAAAATATTAAAATATAACTGAAAGCTTTGAAATATATTCAGGTTGAAATTGAAACCTTTGAGCGGGCATATTTATTTTATTATATATTTTAATATCTGCACTTTAATAAAGTGATAAATTACAATGATTTATATATATTTTTGACTGAAACATTTGAGTGGGCATATTTTGTTTTATTGTTACTGTGAATAGTTTGATATTAGAAAATAGTATAAATAAACAAAAAGCTGATATAAATGATAAACTGGACAGGCTTTAGTAATTAGGGTCTGTAAACTCACAATCTCATCTCCAGGTTTGCAGGTGTCCACTAAGTCGGCCAGCAGAATGGCATCTTTGGAACGAGGCAGACGACCAGCAGCGACTTTCCCGGGACTCTCCTGTATGGTGATACGCTGGTAGTTCTGATAAACGGTCTGTGAAACGCAAGAACATTCGTTAACATCTTCCTGCTGCTATGGCAACAACGGACGAAATTAAGATTCATTGCTGCTGGTCTCATAGGAGCACATTTTCGTAACTAGATAAGAATCTTAGGCAAACCTTATAATATTTGTTTATTACTAATTAAAATGTACAAATAAAAAGGTTGGTTGATTATCATCAGAATATTTTTATATTTTGCTTACAGAAAATAATGATGTACCTGTTCCATGTTTATGTCAAACGGGCCGAGGGACTGACACTCCGGACAGGAGCCGGGCTTCACTTCCTGGTTTTGCGACTGGAAGAACGGACCCAGAATGAAGTTACACTTGTTACAGTTGTATTTGACCATACCGAGCTGCGGTAAAACTCCAGTACAGCTGGTCACAACACCACTGGTGCGGATCAACTGATTCAGGTGAAGCTGTCTAAAAGGGGAAAACAAATATGTACATTCATTTGCTAAAACTGAAATATTACGATATATTTGACAGACCCGAAAAGAGATTTCTTTGAACAGAATGATATTAAAATGACTTAGAACGCTGTACTATTTTTGCTTTTATGATTTTATACATGGAGTTTTCGAAGGCCAGACACCAAAAAGAGTTGTGAAATTTGATGAATGAATCAGTTCTTTTACAAAAATGGTGTAAACAATTTAAAGATTTATTCGCTTCATCACAGTTGGGATGGTGTTCTTCGGCTTGCAAGCCTCACCCTTTTTCCTCCAAACATAACGATGGACATTATAGCCAAACAGTTCAATTTTTGTTTCATCAGACCAGAGGACATTTCTCCAAAAGTAAGATCTTTGTCCCCATGTGCACTTGCAAACTGTAGTCTGGCTTTTTTATGGTGGTTTTGGAGCAGTGGCTTCTTCCTTGCTGAGCAGCCTTTCAGGTTATGTCGATATAGGACTCGTTTTACTGTGGATATAGATACTTGTCTACCTGTTTCCTCCAGCATCTTCACAAGGTCCTTTGCTGTTGTTCTGGGATTGATTTGCACTTTTCACACCAAACTACATTCATCACTAGGAGACAGAATGCGTCTCCTTCCTGAGTGGTATGATGGCTGCGTGGTCCCATGGTGTTTATATTGTGTACTATTGTTTGTACAGATGAATGTGGTACCTTCAGGCATTTGGAAATTGCTCCCAAGGATGAACCAGACTTGTGGAGGTCCACAGTTTTTTTTCTGAGGTCTTGGCTGATTTCTTTTGATTTTCCCATGATGTCAAGCAAAGAGGCACTGAGTTTGAAGGTAGGCCTTAAAATACATCCACAGGTACACCTCCAATTCAGTACACCTCCTATCAGAAGCTAACTGGCTAATTGTCTAAAGGCTTGACATCATTTTCTGGAATTTTCCAAGCGGCTTAAAGGCACAGTTAACTTAGTGAATGTAAACTTCTGACCCACTGGAATTGTGATATAGTCAATTAAAAGTGAAAATCTGTCTTTTAACAATTGTTGGAAACATTACTGGTGTCATACACAAAGTAGATGTCCTAAAAGACTTGCCAAAACTATAGTTTGCTAATATGAAATCTGTGGAGTGGTTAAAAAATTAGTTTTAATGAATTCAACCTAAGTGTAAGTAAACTTCTGACTTCAACTGTAAGTTCGATTTATTGGTGTGAATCAGTTCTTTTCAATTATTTGTTCAATGAATCTGTCCAAAACACTAATTCAAAAATTTACTCACATCATGACTCAAAAAGAATCACCATGTGGCATTTTTTATGCTTTACAGTCTTGTGGGTAAATAGTGACATTTATTAAGACACATGGTTATACTGGTGTATATGTATATATATATATATATATATACACACTCCACTATATCGTACAACCCTAAAATTTAATGTAAACATTGCAAAAGTAGTGCAATATTTTTTTACCTGAGTGACCGAAGTTCCTCCACCAGCGGCAAATTACCGATGCGGACATGAATTTCATGTGCGATTCGGTCGTATTTGGGGTACATGGCCAGCACGACCTCTTTCGCCGCTTCGTCGAAGATCTTCAACATTTCCGCAGGCGCCTCTGGCAGGAAATATGCCAACACATGCTCCCTGGATGCCAACTCTTCATAATTCACCAACAAGCTTTCCTTATTTTCTACAAAGATTGCAAAATATTAATAAAACCACAGAACTCACAAAACTACGGTTTTCAAATTTTGACCATCTACATCCATCCCTCACACACCTTTGCACATGTCGCTGATGCGCTCTTTGAAGACGTTGTGTCCGTGCTCGTCCACATGTGTCCGCAGGAAGTTCTTGAAGCGATGGTAGATCTCCAGTCGCGGTGCCGCCATGGAAACCCACTCTCTGACCGTGTGACCCTTCATGTCCTCAAGGTTTTCGATACTTTCAATCATCTCTTCGTCCTCGCCCTCCGCCATGACGCCTTCGGCTGCCATCTCCGCTAGACGCCGGCGCCTCTTCGTGGGCCGTTCATCATCCTCGTCTTCACTGTCTGTCCGTCACAGAAACGTAATTGAGGTGAATAGCAGCGCAGGAAATACTGGTATGAAGCATGATTTTCACGATGACTCCAACACTCACCGTAGAGGAGTCCACGTCCAATGCGTCCCAGGCCTTGTTCTCGGTCTCGCCGTCTCATGGCTTCTTCGGCGGCCGCTCGAGCACCAGGAGAGAGCTCACTGAGATCTTCATCCTCATCCAGACCCTCCTCTTCATAACGGTCCAGTTCAGGGATGACACGGTAGTCCCTGTAATGATAAAAACAATTTTCACTTGTTGTTGTGGATATAAAATTACTTTAGGTTACGTTAGCCTTCGAACTGTGATTGTGAAACTCAAGAAGTTTGGAGATGTTCCAGGTATCGATTCTTACTTCAAGAATTAGTAATCCATACATTCTAAAGACAAGGTCTCTCTTACCTCTCCATCCCTTCTCCGATAAGCTCCTCTCCGTCTCCATCCTCCTCCTCCTCTTGAGGAATGTTCTCTCCCAGCAGCCCTTCGGACTCGTCCTCAAATGGGGGCAGATCTCGGCCGGGGCTGGAGGTCAGGTCACCCCGCCGGGAGCCACGACTGGGGCTGGTGGCCATGTGAAACGATTCTGATGAATCCTGTTCAAAGACAAAGAGGGAGATGCTTAATTATCTTAAATGAAAGGGTGAACTACTATAAATAGTGTGTCCAAATGCAGTATATTGATTTTCCTATTGATTTTGATTACACATTGTGAATATTGCATACATTGTTATTGTGCAAAACATACCATATATAATCATTACAGTTCTCTCTATCTATAGGCCTATAACAGAACATCTGCTACTTAAAAATATGTTCTTGTAGCATTATGCATTGTCTCAGATAAAAAATAATAATGTTGTCAATAGGAAATATCCTTCCTGTTACCTGGTAAGCAGTTCATAAAATACAGTATTTGGCCAAATGAAACTAAAATAACAACTACTTCCCTTACATTATTCTTAGATCTGTGCTAGATTACAAATAGCCAATATAAAAGGCTCTACTGGCATGTTATGCAACTGTTAAACAAAGAAACGAGTTTGACCCACGTGGGGACCCTTCAGACTGACTTCACTTTTAAAAGCACAACTGAAATAAAATCTGAACACAGATATGACATTTTAAAAATGTTTGGCAATTGATTTTAGGGGAGAAAAACAAAGGCCTGCCATATTTTGGTATCTTAAGTGACCTTAGTAAATCGGCCACCTTCTTCTGACCACGTTTTACACAAAAACAGAACACATCCGCAAAGTTGTAAACGCTTCATCACAAATTTGCTTTAACAACATATATTTACATTCTATAAATAAAAGTTGTTTTCAGATGCACTCACCGCCATTGTTTTACGTCCGTGTTCAACAGAAGCTCGCCTGTGGACTATTTTCCCGGGAAGACTGACTTTTCGCGCGAAATGCGCCACGTGACCACGAAGCGCGCGAAACTCAATGAATATGTAATGACGACCAAAGTCTCAGCGCTATGATTGGTCCAGTTGCACACGCGTCACTCCGAACTGAACGGCCATTGGTTCTGCTCTTGAAAGGGGCCGGTAGATTTAGGATTGTTAGAAAAAATGAAAAAAAGCACATTATAGAGAAAGTTTTTTTTAAAAGATATGTTAGAAGACTTAGATGTATTGAGCATATGAATACAAATACATACAAAAACATATTCACGACATTTGCCTACAATTAAAATGTTTACTTTTGTGTATGTGCTATATATATTATATCTGTCCATCCATCCCTCTGTCTACATTGTCTGTGTCTGTATTTTTATCCATCCATCCATCCATCCATCTTTCTATCATCTATCTGTCTGCATTGTCTATGTGTGTTTTTTTGTCCATCCATCCATCTATCTATCTGTCTGCATTGTCTATGTCTGTATTTTTATCCATCCATCTATCTATCTATCTACATTGTCTATGTCTGTATTTTTATCCATCTATCTATCTATCTATCTATCTGTCTGTCTGTCTACATTGTCTATGTGTCTTTATTTTTATCCATCCATCCATCCATCCATCCATCCATCCATCTATCTATCTATCTATAGAAGTGTCAAATGATGGGATTCATTCTCAGATGGTTCACAAGCCATAATATTTTAGTGTTCTTCAATAAGAATTAAACATAAAAATAATATTAAAACAATTATACTTTGTATAGAGTTTGAATTTAATTTCACATCTTGGAAAACATTTGTACAATGTAGATATAGTAGTGTACATTTCAGATTCTCTAAACTATTAAATGGCCCCTAAAAGTGCACTCTTTATTATTACTTATCAAGTACCTCTCAACATGACGTACAAAACTGGCACGGTCACTGCGAATGCAGCACATGTCAGGACTGTATTGTAAAGACTTGTCTTGTTAATCTGCGCCTGAAGTCTATTCTCGGTTTCACCAAGGCCTTGGATGACTATCTCAGTATCACACACTAAGAGCTTCATGTCTCGGGTTTGAATGACCGGTTTCTCCATGGGACGTGACTGCAGGGACATCTTCACAGCTTGCAGCTCAGTCTCGACTTTCCCAACATTCTCCTCCAGGTGTTCCAGCTGTGGTTTCAGGTCTTCGATGAGCCCTTGAGCTCTTTGGCTGTGTTGTAGAATCTCTTTGATAGCTTCTTCTGAGGCACTGGGTGTAGAAGGTGGGACTACGGCAGGAGCTGGCGTCCGTGGCAGGGCAAATGCTGGCTTGACCGCTTTGACGTCTTCTACACCGCCTTTAACAGCCGCCCTGAGTGATTCTATGAGGTGGCTGAGTTCATCTTGTTGGATTTTGTGCATGCTGGCTTGGATCTTGATAGCTTCTTGTAGACTCACTGGTCCCTTCTGGGCCTCCAGCAACAAGCTCTTGAGTTCCTGCAAGCGCACCCTGTTGACGTACGTGGAGCCCATCACCCCGATAACGGTGCCCAGCACCGAGCCAATGATTGACCAGTTCTTTGTACGCTCCGCCCTGGTTCTCTCTTTTTCGTGGCTTTCACGCACAGCAGCGGAAAAGTGGGCAAATTTCTCTCGCTCACCTTCTTCTGCATTCTCATATGCCGTTCTGAGACGCCGTTCTTCCTGTGAACAGAAACAGATTAATATGACAGTGGATTGAGAAGTCAATCGTGAATGTAGGACAACAAACTAAACTTCTTCCAGAGAACATGCCAGAGGTGCTTGCCCAAAATTTGCAAAATCAAAAAAAGTTTAGGGACAGCCCAAACTGGTCCAAAAAGTTCAAGAAATCTACTGAAAATGTCAAAAATACTTCTAACTTATATATATATATATATATATATATATATTTATCCCCTTTTCTCCCAATTTGGAATGCCCAATTCCCACTACTTAGTAGGTCCTCGTGGTGGCGTGGTTACTCACCTCAATCCGGGTGGAGGAGGACAAATCTCAGTTGCCTCCACTTCTGAGACCGCCAATCTTATCACGTGGCTCATTGTGCATGACACCGCGGAGACTCCGCATGTGGAGGCTCATGATACCCTCCGTGATCCACGCACAATGTGCCCCATTGAGAGCGAGTACCACTAATCGCGACCCCAAGGAGGTTACCCCATGTGACTCTACCCTCCCTAGCAACCAGTCCAATTTGGTTGCTTAGGAGACCTGGCTGGAGTCACTCAGCACACCCTGGATTCGAACTCGCGACTCCAGGGGTGATAGTCAGCGTCAATACTCACTGAGCTACCCAGGCCCCCGTAAAACACTGTTTTAATGCTGTTTCAGTGCTGGTGGGGGTTTGTTACATTAATTTACCGGTCATAAGTATTGTCATTTTTGGTGCTGGCTGTAGTGTCTTCATCATCATCGATCAGCCAGTGGAAGTTTTTATCACTTCGGATTCTGATTTTCTGCCCCCCTACTTCTTACTTTTGTTAAATGCAGCCTACTGTCACGATTCCTTGGGTGATGCGGAGTACAGTAATACCAATTGTACCATGGTCGGCAATACTTGTCCGCCATATTGAATTTAATTTAAACCTACTTTTTCAAACTCCTCCTACAGCGTTTACTGGATCTCCACCAAATTTGAATTACCACCTCACCTGTAGTAACTTGTGTTCCAGTGTTGCTAACTCCAGGTAATGTGCCTCCTCTCGTGACACACGGTCAAGACGGTCCCTCACTTCCTTCAGGCGAACCTGCAGCACTTCTAGACTGCCGTGAGCTTCTCTTACAATTCCTCTGGCGATCATGAAGGCCTTCTCCGCCTAACAGCAAAACATTACAGTACTCAGATATGAAGTATACATTAGCGAAAGGCACGTTTTGTTGGTCATTTACCGTACATTACCTCAGTGACCTGGGACTGAGCATCTCGGACTTCATTAAGCCCAACAAAATCCTCGTACTTCCCCCACCAGTAGTTGACGGTCGCTGTTGCGGTTCTGACAGAGTTCCGTCCCCACTGTCTCCCCAGTTCTCCTGCAAATGTTAACGCAGATGCTGTACGGTCTTTAACAGTGGTAATTTTACTCTGCTCATCTTTCTGGCTCTGCTGCTGGGTGCAGTATGTTCTGTGGAGGTTCCACTGGACCGGGCCAGACACCTGGTGCCGATAGACACATGTGGCATAGCTGCTTGGAAATACAGTGTTCCCTCTAAACTTCATTGAAGACCCTCATATGTGGAGCTGCCACACGTCAAATCTGCAACCTGCAAGTTTACCAAAATAATACATGGTCTTTGTGTGATAATTGTTCTGTAAGGGATTGACAGCCTTAGTCCTTTTCCACACAAATGGCGAATTGTGACCGAGACGGTCAGTTCCTAAGATTCTGCCAAACAGTGACCAAGTACTTATTTGATCAATTTCAAGAGTTTAGGTTAAAATCTTGAAGGTGGGTTGCAACGTGAAGCATTTACACGTTTCTATTGATCATGGTATAATGGTATAAATATTGGGGGGGCTGTACTTGCTTGTTTTTATTATTGGGGGGGTATTATTGGGGGTTACCTCCCCCCATCCGCCTGGAATCTATGCACCTGCATACTACACAAATTTGCACAATCTTCTACAAATTATACACAACATATTTGTATTATACAAAAATCTACGACATGCCATATAAAGTTGTATAGATTTACCTGGTCCGTTTTTAAGACTAGAGGTCAGTATTGCAAAGAGAATGTTGACCACAAGTGAATTACACAGCAAAAATAGTCTAAATGCAAAAATAAGATGATGTTCTGTGTAAATATAAAACTAATTTTACTGTTATATGTGTTCAGTGGCCATAATTAGAATTAGTAAACAAAAATGAAAGTACTTTTCGAGCTGATGAATGAATCATGTTGGTAAATAACGCCAATATAGTGTTCTGTAGCTTAATATCGGGACATAAACCAAATAAACACATACCAGTGATTCTCCGTCTTGTTGCGTATTAATAAACATGTAAGTTAAATTTCCTGAAATGGCAAGGTGCGGCATGAACGCTTTTCATTCAGGCACAAACGAATCGTTATTTTGAACCGATTCTTTTTTTAAATGATTCAATTGAACCGATTCACAAAGCGTTTAAACATCACTCGACTGTGTTTTGAGAGTAAACAGTGAGTTCTACATGAAATAATAAACATAAAATTTGATAAAATCCAAGTAGAATAAAAAAAAAAAAAGAAACGCAAAATGCCGTACGAGGATTTCTGGGAACACTGATGTGCGAACCGTGTGTTGAACCGGCTCATCAAAACCAGCTGTCCGAACGAACCGACTCGCTCAAATGAACAGAACCTTTCGGCTCTATCAGGCAAATGACGGGAATACTACACCCGGGTAACCGATGAGGTCCTAACATCGCGGAAAAAGTATTAGCTAAACAATCTGAGCAGCATGTCTGGAAGAGAAGGTAAAATTAAATTTAATTAAAACGTCAAACACGACAGCTTTATTACGTAGCAGCTCGTACGAAATAAAACCGCGATGTTCGGGTCGGTTCGGGCGGCTCGACAGATCGTCAAGATGTTTGTTTTTAATCTTTAAAATTAAGAATGCTGCATTGCATTATCCATGTGAACACATTTAATCCAAAAAATTAAGTAATTTCAATTTTAAAAGAGTTTTAGACAGATGTGTAATTTAATAAAGGTCTTTAGAAGGGTTGATTCGATTTTTGACTTTGTAATTGAATTGCAATGTATCATGTGTTTATATAATTTATTTACATTTTGCGTTATTCTTAATTACAGGATATATTATTTGTTAATTGTTCTAGTCTGTTAAAAGACCTATCCATTTAATTAAAATGCATATTGTTCTATATCACGATTTATTTTTGTATATATCCTGGAATAAATAAAAAAAAAGTCATTTATTATTCATAATATTTATTTTAGTTGTTACAGTAGTACTGAAATACTGAAATAATTGTTTATTCTTCCATGCAGGAGGCAAAAAGAAACCACTCAAGGCTCCCAAGAAGCAGTCGAAAGAGATGGACGATGTAAGTTTAATTTTAGAGCTAGTTTACTGTTTTAGTGTTTATATATAAACACTTGGATTATGGGTTTGTGGATGGATAAACTACCTTATAGTAAAAGAAGTGAGTAAAGGACACTACAAATCACAAGTTTGGGCATAGAGTTGAAGTCAGAAGTTTACATACACTTAGGTTGAAGTCATTAAAACTAATTTTTTAACCACTCCACAGATTTCATATTAGCAAACTATAGTTTTGACAAGTCTTTTAGGACATCTACTTTGTGCATGACATGATACATTTTTCTAACAATTGTTTACAGACAGATTGTTTCACTTTTAATTGACTATATCACAATTCCAGTGGGTCAGAAATTTACATACACTAAGTTAACTGTGCCTTTAAGCAGCTTAGAAAATTCCAGAAAATGATGTCAAGTCTTTAGACAATTAGCCAATTATCGTCTGACAGGAGGTGTACCTGTGGTTGTATTTTATGGCCTACCTTCAAACTCAGTGCCTCTTTGCTTGACATCATGGGAAAATCTAAATAAATCAGCCAAGACCTCAGAAAATAATTTGTGGACCTCCACAAGTCTGGTTCATCCTTGGGAGCAATTTCCAAACGCCTGAAGGTACCACATTCATCTGTACAAACAATAGTACGCAAGTTTAAACACCATGGGACCACGCAGCCATCATACCGCTCAGGAAGGAGACGCATTCTGTCTCCTAGAGATGAACGTAGTTTGGTGTGAAAAGTGCAAATCAGTCCCAGAACAACAGCAAAGGACCTTGTGAAGATGCTGGAGGAAACAGGTAGACAAGTATCTATATCCACAGTAAAACGAGTCCTATATCGACATAACCTGAAAGGCTGCTCAGCAAGGAAGAAGCCACTGCTCCAAAACCACCATAAAAAAGCCAGACTACAGTTTGCAAGTGCACATGGGGACAAAGATCTTACTTTTGGAGAAATGTCCTCTGGTGTGATGAAACAAAAATGTAACTGTTTGGCCATAATGACCATCGTTATGTTTGGAGGAAAAAGGGTGAGGCTTGCAAGCCGAAGAACACCATCCCAACCGTGAAGCATGGGGGTGGCAGTATCATGTTGTGGGGGTGCTTTGCTGCAGGAGGGACTGGTGCACTTCACAAAATACATGGCATCATGAGGAAGGAAAATTATGTGGATATATTGAAGCAACATCTCAAGACATCAGCCAAGAAGTTAAAGCTCGGTCGCAAATGGGTCTTCCAAATGGACAATGACCCCAAGCATACCTCCAAAGTTGTGTCAAAATGGCTTAAGGACAACAAAGTCAAGGTATTGGAGTGGCCATCACAAAGCCCTGACCTCAGTCTGATTTGTGGGCAGAACTGAAAAAGCATGTGCGAGCAAGGAGGCCTACAAACCTGACTCAGTTACATCAGTTCTGTCTGGAGGAATGGGACAAAATTCCAGCAACTTATTGTGAGAAGCTTGTGTAAGGCTACCCAAAATGTTTGACCCGAGTTAAACAATTTCAAGGCAATGCTACCAAATACTAACAGTGTATGTAAACTTCTGACCCACTGGGAATGTGATGAAAGAAATAAAAGCTGAAATAAATTGTTCTCTCTACAATTATTCTGACATTTCACATTCTTAAAATAAAGTAGTGATCCTAACTGACCTAAGACAGGGAATGTTTTCTACGATTAAGTGTCAGGAATTGTGAAAAACTGAGTTTAAATGTATTTGGCTGATGTGTATGTAAATGTCTTCAACTGTACCTTCCCATTATGTTGACTTGACCAAGCAAGACCAAAATTACCAATTGTAACTCCTCTTACAGTTTTCAAGCTACATTTACCAAAATTGGCACAGACCTTCAGACTGTTCTGATTAGCATTGCTTGATCTTTTCTAACTGATCGGAATAACGGTTTTCGCACAGCGGATGATCAAAAATGTGAAAATCCCATTGACTTTACACTGACAATGTTCAAACGGGCCAACGGAAAGCTCAATAATTCCAACTTTAAAAAATTCAAATGTTGGAGCAGCTTATATTTGTTTACAAACTAATAGGTATTTAAGAATAAGCTTTTAGATCAAAAGTTTCTCAAGATCATGAGGAAAAAATGTAGCCAAGTGTTTCCAGACTTCTAATTGATATTGTATATTTCCTTTTTAAATGCAGTCCTCTTTAAAATGCAGCTATACCCCATCACTGTTTTATTGTCATCCCATAAAATACAGGATGAAATGGCCTTCAAACAGAAACAGAAAGAGGAGCAGAAAGCTATGGAACAACTGAAAGCCAAAGCTGCTGGAAAAGGACCTTTAAGTAAGTTACATTGATCCTGGCATTATTAATCCCAAATGTATAAACCATTCTGTATAATTGGATGTAGGCTTATTTAAAAAAAAATTAGTTTTAGTCAATAACTGTTTTTCTTTTGTGTTGTTTCCGTAGCTGGAGGTGGAATCAAGAAGTCTGGGAAGAAATAAATTCATGTTTTTGAACATGCTTAGGAACACCGTCTGATCTTCATTTAGGCCTATAGAGGCAACATCAAATGTTTTTTTTGTTACTTTATATTACTATTGTAAAAAATGTTCACAAATAAAATTTGTAATGATTGTAGATTTAAATTTCAGATCTTTTAATATCATAAAAACATTCTTGTGACATTTATAGTTTGCAAAAATATACAATATGTAATGCCCAAAAGTTAAAATTCTGTCTCATGTAAATAAACGGTTGAATCGTCTCCAAACTTTCCATCTACAGTGGCCCCAAAAAGTATTTGGATACGTCATATAAGTCACACGTACACTTGTGTCTTGGCATGTTATAACAACAACAACAAAAGTAGCTTTGAAATGATAAAACGGTAGATATATTGTTCAAAAGTATAACAAACAATATTGAAGTACATATCCATAGTTAATGTGATGAACTGACAATCCACTAAAAATGAAAGCGGATGATTAGTCAATGCATCATTTGTTTGCAAATGCAATTAAATTTGTATTGAATCCAATTAAATTGCCCAAATACTTAATGCGGCCACTGTGTATGTTTGGATCGGGTCCCTTTTGTCTTTGGAGAGGTCACCCTGTAGAAGTCCAGCACATCCACAAGTGTTCCACCTCGCAATATCTTGTTTGTCTAACCTAAACAAAGAAATGTATCGTGTTATTGCTTGTTTAGCTTTCATTTTGTGATTTCAGTCCGAGTCAATTTGCTGCTACTTGCATTTCTGTTTGCGTTTTTGCTGTTTCTTGAGTTCCACCTCTACTGGGTAGTGATCACTTACTTTCAGCGCCTGTATGAAGACAGAAATCTGTGCTTTAGTAATTTACTGACTTCCCAAAAAATAAAATTCTGTGAACTGTTTGTACAATATGATAAGAAAATGTTCTTATGCTGCTTACATCCTCATTTGTTATTTTGTAGGCCTTCTGGAAGTTGAACGGTTTTGCAGAATTTGGAACAACAGCGTTCACCATATCGTCTCCATACACCACAATCCTGTTTTGAACATTATAGTAGACTGTAAAAACTGTTTTATTTTATTTGTTATTGTTGTTGTTTTTTCCACCTTTTCTCCCCAATTTGGAATTCCCAATGCGCTCCAAGTCCTCGTGGTGGCGTAGTGACTCGCCTCAATCCGGTTGGTGGAGGACGAATCTCAGTTGCCTCCGCGTCTGAGACCGTCAGTTCACGCATCTTATCACGTGGCTTGTTGAGGGCGTTACCGCGGAGACGTAGCGCGTGTGGAGGCTTCACGCTATTCTCGGCGGCATCCACGCACAACTCACCACACGCCCCACCGAGAGCGAGAACCACATTATAGCGACCACGAGGAGGTTACCCCATGTGACTCTACCCTCCCTAGCAACCGGGCCAGTTTGGTTGCTTAGGAGACCTGGCTGGAGTCACTCAGCACGCCCTGGATTCAAACTCACGACTCCAGGGGTGATAGTCAGCGTCAATACTCGCTGAGATACCCAGGCCCCCGTAAAACACTGTTTTAATGTTGTTTCAGTGCTGGTGGGGGTTTGTTATATTAATTTACCGGTCATAAGTATTGTCGTTTTTGGTGCTGGCTGTTGTGTCTTCATCATCATCGATCAGCCAGTGGAAGTTTTTATCACTTCGGATTCTGATTTTCTGCATTGCCTTGTTAGACACGTAACTGCCATCTGCATTGAAGTCCCCCAAAATCATGATGTTCTATACAGAGCAGACAACATTTGAGATTTACAGTATTCCTGGTGTCATTTGTAAAGAAAATGGGTAACACATTATTTGGATGGTCCCAAGTAGATATTTAACTGACTATAAGTGACTAATCAACTGGCTTGCTATAGCTAGTAAACAGTGTTTTAACAAACATTCAGTAGACTCAGTATCCTGTATATAGATACTTTATTAATGAACTGATGTTCTCAACAATAATGTATGTAGGTCATTAATAGAGATCTAGTCCACTGAATGTTTGTTGAAACACTGTTTACTAGCTATAGCAAGCCAGTTGATTAGTCACTTATAGTCAGTTAAATATCTACTTGGGACCGTCCAAATACCAGAAAATGGAACAGTCTAGAAGGCACGTTACTTTAAAAAACAAAACAAAAAATAGTATTGTGAAGACTAATGAACATAAATGATCACAACCACCAAATTAAATATATGCATTAGTTTTAGATACATTTTTCAAAAAAAGGTTTCCACTTAGTGGATGTTTGTGTGCGATAGAGCGCAACAATCTGGTTCCAGTAGTAAAGATGCCATTCTTTTATCCCATAGACAAATTGATTTTCAATGATAACTTATAAACCATTAAAGACTGAGCTACCGTGAGCTACGAGGTTGTTCGTCGATGGTATATGCTTCCGTTGAAGCCATCTGTCCGCGTTCTCTCAACTTCATTGATTAAAAATTGTGTTTGATAGCGGAATTCATGGTAACAACTACATTACCCATGGTACAGCAGAGAAAGATCCACCAATCAGAGAATGGTGGCCAACGCAACCCACGAAACGTGCCTCGGAGCGACCGCACGCTCCCATGACAAACTGTGAACGAAGTTACCGAGTCGGTTTCTCTTCACTGTTAAACTACTTATATATTTGTATAAATCGGTATATTTTGCAATAAACTTAAAATATATTGTTTCTATATAATCATCAACCTAAAATCAATAGTTTTATACATTCCCATCGTTTTTATTCAGTGACATCTTTCGCAATGCTTCATGGGATTGTAGTTTGTGCCCTCATGAAAGACAGTAAGTACACAGTTGTATCTTTGTCTTTATGTACGATTTTCAAATACTTTTGTGCTTCAAAACACAGTTTATGATGTTGTGATTCACCTCAGAGCTGGTCGGTTTGGTTCATGTGTTACAACTCTTTTATGAACGATTTTATTAAAAGTCTATGGAAGAAATTAATGGGGAAGATACTTCCGGAACCTGAAAAAGTGGGTGGGCACTGTTCCACTTTTTTAGTTCAGTAGCGCCTTCTTAAATTTTTGACGTGAATCAATTAATTTTGTTTTAGATCGTTTTTGCTGATGAAACATCGGGGGGAAAAACTCCAGAAGACATGAGTTGTGTAAAATTAGATGTGATCTAGGAGTTTATACAGTGCATGCCACTGAAGACTGTAGACTATAAGTATATCGCTCACCATCGTGTTTCCATTCACGTCAAAAATAAAACATGGCTCTAATGTGAAAAAGGTGGTCTATAATATTTCCATGGCAGTACGAAGAAGCAGCAAGTTCAGCGCTTGTTTCCCAAAGTACCAAAAGTTTAATGATGATGAATGGGAAACCAGTGAGTAAAAGATTGAAATATCACAGTTTTCAATCCCAGAATCTCAATATTATCACATCACAACCATGCTCGGGCATTGTCCCCCTAGATTTTCCTTGTATCCCCCCAGAAACTCTTGACAACCCTGGTCCGACAGCTAAAAAGATTGAGGAAATGCCAAATGCCAGGCTATGCGACCCCGACTGGTTAAGCGTGACGTCTTACGTCAGTCTTCCATTTCTTCTTAACATCTTCAAACACATCGTAGAGTTCATCCAGTTCTTTCACTGAATCCTCAGGTTTTGTGTGGACGGGTATCAGCACCAAATCTTCCATTACTGCCAAGACACAAAACACCAGAGATGGCCATTAAACAACCGTCCAAACACACCCTCGTAAATTATGAGATGAGTCGATCCAGAAATGAATGCTTAAGCTGTTAGCATTTCAATTGCTTTAAATTTGAATGACATAAATTAAGAGAAGAAGTGATTACGCAATATACTCATTAGTGCTATAGTGAACCGAATCATGAGTCTCTTTTTACCCATGATATTATTTATCGAGATGACAACAGTATATTACACTAATCCTACCTGTTTCATGACATTTGAATCTCAGAATGTAGGGTTCCCTAGCGAACGCATCATCGTCTCCAGGCTGATTGTCTTCATATTGGTAAGACCCAACCAAATCCACCAGGTTGTCCCTTTTTGTTTAAAATGCAGACCATGAAAGTAAAATTTAAATGCAGAAGGGTCAGTCTTCGATAATGCTGAATGAGTGGAAAGCACCATAAAATTATCATAAAAGCAGTCCATATGACTCGTGACAGTATCTAAAGCCATATACAGACTGAAATATACGTCGTTATTTACAGGTGATTTTCTCCTCCAGTGGGCTGTTAACTGTTGTGACCAGATCACTGAGTTTATCAAGAATTGGATCAGTCTGAATCGTGAACGAATCGGTGTTATGAACCAGATCTAGCGATTAATTGAAAAGATCTGACTCTTATAAACATGCCAAAGGGGCGGATGGCAAGATTTTCAGGGAATGTTGACTTGAATTTCTCTTTAAGCACTTACCTGTAAATGAACATAAACTGTTCCTTGTAATTTCCTCGTCCCAGGCGTGTGCTAATCTCTTTGGTGTAATGATGTGTCTTGTTAAACCTGTCAAAGAAGACTCAGCCATTGTTACCACTTTGTTTTGAAATTACGTGTTTTTCAATGTAAAAAAAAAAGCACACCTTCTTGACTCACCCATTGAGCTCTTCAAGAAAATGATCCACAGCATCTCCACTGGAATCCACCACCTCAAGAATAACAATGATGTCGTAACGTGACACTATCTGAAAAGAAGTGACATAAAAACTCTTTATTCAGTCATTTTAATTTCTTTCTGGTTTTTCTGTAGGTGTGGACGGGGTGTGTGAACAGTCCATCTAGTGGACCTCACCTTAACCAGGGTTTTCAGCACGAATGGATCCGAGAGTTTTGTTTTCCCAAATCTCTGAATGTTGAAAGAAGCGACCTTCATGTTGCCTGAGATACATGAAGTTTACAGTTATGAGTCTCTCCTATAAAGACGCTACAAAATCTTCGGACAAAGTAAATTCATCTCCATTACAACTCACGTCTTCAGTATTCACATTGGTCACATTGGAAATTTCCAGAGGTTATGAATGTGCAACTCTTTTTCAACTGCACTATTGGCGGTTAAGTCCTGCATTTTCTGGCCTTGCCTACTTTTGTAATGACATATGTAAATGTCTTGGTATTTGTTGGCAGTTGAATGATAATATCATTTTGTTTTTCGTTTTTTCCTAGGAAGCCGTTCTATCACTTTGGTCATTTGAAACCACTGACAAGTAGAAGAACCTGTTTAGACACCAGAGCTTTGTAAAAGTGTGGGCGGTAAAGAACACCAGAACAGTTCTTCTCAATTCTTGTCAAACATCATCTAAATGCTTCATTTTGCAAATGGAGAAAAAGACTTGAAAGGAATGTTTTTAAAGAGCTCAATTTGATGTACAAGAGACCATTTCAAAATCTTCAACAGTGTTTGGTGTTGGGATCCTTTTGGTGCATGAAGAATTTTGCGCCAAGTAGGTTTTTAACGACACTCAGTATTGAAGCAGTAATTAGTTCCAGACTTGAATGGAGCTCTATACATTTCTACACACTTCAAAGACACAAAATAGACTTCGAAATCAAGCTGCACTTTCAGGACAATTCATCATGGACATGGCAGCGCTAACCCCATCACCGTCTGTTATTTATCCAGTACATTAATGTGGCTGTGGGTTGTCTTTTTTAATCAATGACATATTGGAAATAAAGTTTTCAGATTCCACTCTCTTCCTACATTAACATAGCACATGCAGAGACAAGTCTAGGGGATTAGGGTTAGCTTTACCCTGATGGGTTAGCCTAAACCTGATACCGGTCTCTGAGTGTGTCTGGGATGAGGAATTCTTACCCACTATCTGTTTCTCAGAAAATAGTCTTTGAATATTTTACATTCTTAAATGCTAAACACCATTGTCGCAAAATATCAAGTCAAATCCTGATACACAAAGAACCTTGCTTGTATTCGGGATGGCCACTAAGCTGTTTAAGCACTTTTCATACAACTCTTAAAAATTAATTAAATTAGGATAAGGATTTAAGGAGCTCAAAAACAAGATTTAACAGTACTTAAAACAACCATGCACAAAAGTTTTGCAGTATTTATTAAGCTTGGATGATGTGAGTTTCGACATACTAATACATTATTAACATGTTAACATTAGTACATACACATGTAACTTATAATGAACATTAACTAAGATTAATAAATGCTGTAAAAGAATTGTTCATTGTCAGTTCAACGTATAGAATTGAAGTGTAACTGACTTACCTAATTACTGGTCCAAAGATGTTCTGAAGAAAACACAAGGTCTGAAACTGTATTGCTTCAAACAACAAAACAGCAGCACTACTTAAAGTTCATATTTGGCCCCTAATTGGCTAAAAACAGGTGGCAGTCGTAATTTGGCCCGGCCCCATCCTAGACATCTGCTGGGCATGGCCCTAAAACAACAAAGCATTTCCTCTCTCTGGATAAACATTCATTAGGAAGTGGAGAGCTAAATGTGCCGGCACATCATCGCCGGCAATTAGATTAGAGATGCACTGAAAGGTGGAAAGATAAGTGCCTGAGAGGAGAGAATGATACATTTTAGTTTTTGAAGAACCGATAAAATCAGTTTAGGAACAACAGGTTCTGCTGTTTGTGGAAGACTGTTTCCATAAGTTAGGGGTGAGACACTTCCCAAAAGAAGCTGTGATGATAGACAGACAGACAGACAATGTAGACAGAGAGACAGACCATATAGACAGACAGACAATGATAAAAAGACAGACCGACAGACAGACAGATAGATGTAGACAGACAATGTAGATAGAATTATTAAAAGACAGACAGACAATGATAAAAAGACAGACAGGCAATGTAGACAGACAGACAATGATAAAAAGACAGACAGGCAATGTAGACAGACAGACAATGATAAAAAGACAGACCGACAGAAAGACAATGTAGACAGACCAGCAGACAGATAGATAGATGTAGACAGATAATGTAGATAGAATTATTAAAAGACAGACAGATAGACAATGTAGATAGACAGACAGACAGACACACGCATACATACATACATACGAGAGATAATGTAGAAAGAATTATAGATAGATAGATAGACAGACAGACAAGATAGACAAGTAGAGAGATAGACAGACAGATAGACAGATAGATAGACAGATAGATAGATAGACAGACAATGTAGACAGACAGACAGTTGGACAAAGTAGACAGACAGACAGACAAACAATGTAGACAGGCAGACAATGTAGACAGACCGACTGACGACCGACAGACAGACAGACAGATAGACAGACAGGCAAACAATGTAGACAGACAGACAGGCAGATAATGTAGACAGACAGACAATGTAGACAGACAGACTGACAGACAGACAATGTAGACAGACAGACAGGCAAACAATGTAGACAGACAGACAGTTGGACAAAGTAGACAGACAGACAATGCAGACAGACAGGCAGACAATGTAGACAGACAGACAGACAGACAGTCAGATAGATAGATAGATAGATAGATAGACAGACAGACAGGCAAATGATGTAGACAGACAGACCGACAGACAGACAATGTAGACAGACCGACTGACAGACCGACAGTCAGATAGATAGATAGATAGATAGACAAACAGGCAAACAATGTAGACAGACAGACAGACAGACAGACAATGTAGACAGGCAGGCAGACAATGTAGATAGATAGATAGATAGATAGACAGATAGACAGACAATGTAGACAGGCAGACAGTTGGACAAAGTAGACAGACAGGCAGACATTGTAGACAGACAGACAGACAGACAGACAGACAGACTGACAGACAAACAATGTAGACAGACAGACAATGTAGACAGACTGACTGACGACTGACCGACCGACAGACAGACAGTCAGATAGATAGATAGATAGACAAACAGGCAAACAATGTAGACAGACAGACAGACAGACAATGTAGACAGACAGGCAGACAATGTAGACAGACTGACCGACTGACCGACAGACAGTCAGATAGATAGATAGATAGACAAACAGGCAAACAATGTAGACAGACAGACAGACAGACAGACCGACCAACCGACCGACCGACCGACAGACAGACAGTCAGATAGACAGATAGATAGACAAACAGGCAAACAATGTAGACAGACAGACAGACAGACAGACAGACAATGTAGACAGACAGGCAGACAATGTAGACAGACTGACCGACCGACCGACCGACAGACAGTCAGATAGATAGATAGATAGACAAACAGGCAAACAATGCAGACAGACAGACAGACAGACAGACAGACCGACCGACCGACCGACCGACCGACCGACAGACAGTCAGATAGATAGATAGATAGACAAACAGGCAAACAATGTAGACAGACAGACAGACAGACAGACAATGTAGACAGGCAGACAGGCAAACAATGTAGACAGACAGGCAGACAATGTAGATAGATAGATAGATAGACAGACAGACAGACATTGTAGACAGACAGACAGACAGACAATGTAGACAGACAGACAGACAGACAGACTGACAGACAAACAATGTAGACAGACAGACAATGTAGACAGACTGACTGACGACTGACCGACCGACCGACCGACAGACAGTCAGATAGATAGATAGATAGACAAACAGGCAAACAATGCAGACAGACAGACAGACAGACAGACAGACAGACAGACAGACCGACCGACCGGCAGACAGACAGTCAGATAGATAGATAGATAGACAAACAGGCAAACAATGTAGACAGACAGACAGACAGACAGACAATGTAGACAGACAGGCAGACAATGTAGACAGACTGACTGACCGACCGACCGACAGACAGTCAGATAGATAGATAGATAGACAGTCAAAAAATGGAGAAAAAACAATTTAAATACATGTAGGCCTGTATATTTTAAATAAATAAATAAAACTATAGGATTGTAATTTTCCAGATTCATCTTACACACCACCTGGGGGCACTCCAGTATTGTACGACAGTTTGAGAACAACTACAGCAGATCAATGAGAAACTATGTTCAATTCTGTGGACTGTGTTCACACAGCGGCTGAGAGGACAGTAATTGATTAGACAGGAAGTGAAGAAATGCATGAAGGGACAGGTTTATGATCAATATTTGCAATTTGCAAAGAATATTGTGAAAATACACAATGGATGTGACCATGTTTTAAAAGTAATATATGATAAATTAACATTAGCTTCCTTTACATTTACAATAATGAGTTTTAATTTTGGAAGAAGATGGGTGTAGACCGTTGCAACATGCAGCTGTATTAGTAAATACAATATTATTTAGCAATTTAATAATACAAGAAAAGACCTGTGCAAATAATGATTCTATAACCATTACCGTAACAATTGTAGCCAGTACTGTACTTTTAGAGCATATTATCTGTATATAAAAACACATACAGCACACACATTCTTAGCAGACAAGATAGTGGGCTGGTATGTCAAAAATGCAAATTCAGTCAAGTTAATCATTAATCTCAGGCGCTACCAAGGTCACTTTTGAGGGGGGAAAAAACTCAGTCAAACGTTCTTTAATTTTTTATATAATCTACAAAAGCACAAACCACAAACTCTCAATTTGAACTGCAGTTAGCAAAAGAGGCCTCTACAAGTGCTGTACTTTACAAAACCCTATCTGATCAAAACAGGAAGTAGACATGCTTCTTTTTCAAACAACCAATCATTCATTAGTCACTTGCAGCCTAAAGGCAAACACAGGAAAATAAGTTGACACTTCATAAGTAACAAGTGGCAGCTACTTTGGTAAGAACCAGATACAGAACAGACTATTTATCTATTTGTTTATTTATATTAGAAGAAAATGTAACATAAATGTAACATACTACTTGTATTTAATAATAAATGTATAATAGACTTTGTACACTACAGGTATGTTAAGCTTGAATATTTTACTACGGTGTTTTCGACTTCATTCATAAGAGTTATTTTTAATTTATTAAAGCAAATCAAACTGCTTTGTGTTGTTTTGTTTTCGCACAGTTTTCATATTGAAACTTACTGTGGTTTCCCTTTTCATATTTAACGGATATGTGTGGTCTGACTTGTCATCACTTTATAAACTTGACTTGTCTGTGAAATGTAAGTGCTTTTGTCTACAATTTATGACAGGAAAAGGGTTTAAAATGCCTCTGGCAAAAAAAAAAGCATGAAGAACCATTCAGAGATGAAAACATGTCCAAGGTGACCTTATTTTGAAGTGTCGTCACAACTTGTTTGTCTTAAAACATCTTTCTTTGGTTAATTATTTTGTAGGTCGAAACCATGAAGATCGCATCTTTTAACATCAGACGTCTGGGCCCAAGCAAGCTGTCAGACAAAAACATTGTGAAATATCTCATAAAGGTGAGCTAATAATCTTGAAGATTACATAATTGTGACCGGACACTTTTTTAGCTGCCTTGGTTTTGGAGGTACTTTTCCCATTCATTTTCTCCACAGAGTTTTCCCAGAATTCTTCAATAAAGAGATTTACAGCCATTGATAATAGGTTTATAAAAACAATATATTTCTTGTTTTATGCAAAATATTTAGATACGGTGCCAAGAAACATATGTGAACCATTTGGAATTACCTGAATGTATGTATACGTTTGTCTTAATATCTGGTTTGATCTCCATCTAAGTTACAATAATGAACAAACACAATCTGTTTTAACTAATAACAAAAATTATTGTATTGTTCTTTCAAACGTTCAGAGTATAGTTTGGAAAAATATGTGAACCTCTAGGCTTATGTTGTCAACAAAACCTAATTTAGAGTTAGGAGTTGGCAAACCTGGCTTTCAATTAATGAAACGAGATTGGAGGTGTGGGTTAGAGCTACTTTGACTTATAAAAAGCACTCAAACATTTTGAGCATGCTATTCACAAGAAGCATCTGCTGACGTGGACCATGCCTCGCAAAAACGAGATCTCAGAAGACCTACGATCAAGAATTGATGCTTTGCATAAAGGTGGAAAGGGTTAAAGTTATCTAGAAGAGCTTAAATATTCATCTGTCCACAGTGAGATAAAATGTCTACAAATGGAGATGATTTAGTACTATAGGTACTCTCACTAGAAGTGGCCGTCCAGCCAAGATGACTCAATGGGCACACTGCAGAATGCTCATTGAGGTACAAAAGAGCCCTAGAGTGACCGATAAAGACTTGATCATTGGAACTGGTTAACATCTATGTTCATGAGTCTACTATTATGGTTTTTCAAATATCACCTTTCATGTAGTGCGTTATATAGCTGTTTGTGAATGTAAAAAAGTCTGCAAAGTTTCAAAAATGAAAGTGCACGACAAATGGAGTTATTGACTCCCAAAAGAAAGAACCGATTCTGAACACCTGAAACGAGTCGTTAGTAATTCCAGACTTACTTCCTGTACTAACCTACGTAATTCGGTAACAACAAACCCGCCTCTGGTCTTCATTGGCTGCTCGCGAACAGCTTTGACCCGCCCTCAAACACTACACTAAGCGGTAGTCCAATCACAACAGACTGGGACATCTGACCAATCAGAGCAGAGTAGGCTCTCTGAAAGGAGGAGTTTAGAATGAATCCTTTATAACGGATCACTGAACGAGTCGTTTTTGACACTGGGAAAAAAAGGTAATGCTGCAATTTAAATTATGAGCAAATTAAAGTGTTTTTTGAACTTGGATGCAGGTAAATCTATTGTTTGAGACCTTTAAAACAAAATTAGGCATGTTTAAAAACCATAATAGGTGCTCTTTAAACAGGATGGTGTCCATGGCAGGACATCACGAAGGAAGCCGCTGCTTTCCAACTAAAACAATGGTGCTTGCCTGAAGTTTGCCAAAGATAACTTTCACACTCCACAATCAACTGGGAAAAAGTTTTGTGAACTGATGAAACTAAGGTTGAATTGTCTGGGATGAACACGCATCACTACCAATGGCGTAAAAAGGGCACCACATACCAACATGAAAACATCATCCCAACAGTGAAGTACAGTGGAGGGAACATCATGATTTGGGGCTGCTTTACTGCTTTGGGGCCTGGACTGCTTGCCATCATTGAGGGAAAAATGAATTCCCAAGTTTATCAAGATATCCTACAGGATAATGTCAGGGTTGCTGTGCGCCAGCTGAAGATCAGTAGAAGTTGGGTGATGCAGCAGGACAATGACCTTAAACACAGAAGTAAATCCACTTCGGAATGGCTTCAACACCTTTTGGAGTGTCCCAGTCAGAGCCCAGACCTTAACCCAATAGAGATGCTGTGAAATGACCTCAAGAGAACCGTTCACACCAGACATCCTAAGAATATGGCTGAGCTGAAGCAGTTCTGTAAGGAAGAATGGTCCAAAATGTCTTCTGAACGTTGTGCAGGTCTAATCCGCAGCTACTGGAAATGCTTGGTTGAGGTTATTGCTGCCAAAGGAGGATTGACCAGTTATTAAATCCAAGGGTTCACTTATTTTTTCCACAGCAATGTGAATGTTTAATGGGATGTGTTCAGTAATTATAATAATTATATTTATTTATCACACATTATACATTTGCACATATACAGTGAAATTCTTTTTTTTTCACATATCCCAGCTAAGCTGGGGTCAGAGTGCAGGGTCAGCCATGATACAGCACCCCTGGAGCAGTTAGGGTCAAGGGCCTTGCTCAAGGGCCCAACAGTGGCATCTTGGCAGTGCTGGGGCTTGAACCCCCAACCTTCTGATCAGTAACCCAGAGCCTTAACTTAAGACTTATGTGGTTACGTAATCCACAGTGCAGCTGGACGATGGACAGTTGCTACTGATACGCTGTTCTCTGACTGGTGAATATCATCAAGATTATGGATTATGTAGTTCTTCACTGGGAATTCGGCTATTATATAAAACATTTTGAAAATAAAGTTGAAATCACCCTTACATGAGCATATGTGATCGATTAACAATCTCAGAACTCATGGTAGGTTTGTCTTGAAAGGTTTATACGTTGTCATTAAAAATAATTTTCTCGATGAAGAAATTAAATGGTATTTTTGGTTCCAGACCCCTAGTGTTTGGCTCTATTGACAGTTTCAAGAATGTCGCACAGAAACCAAGAAGCAGTTTTTAAATAGATCACAACACTCTCTCTCCATAGATCTTCTCCCGCTACAGTATACTCATTATCCTGGAGGTGGTGGACAAATCGGGCAAAGCCATAGCCAAATTTCTGCATGAGCTGAACAGCACAAGGTAGGCCTGAACTTTCCTACATTTTCTTTTGTGTTTTAAAAGCCTTAATAAAATCAGCATTCAGAATTCAGCCCATCATTAAAAGGATAACTCACCCCAAAACCAAAATTCTATCATTAACTTATTTTTGAGTAACTTCCCTTAAACTATCCCTTAAAACACTGTTTTTCTTGCAGAGCTAATAAGAAACGCCCCTTTACTATGATGGGGAGCTCCAGACTTGGCCGATCTCTTTATAAGGAACAGTTTGTCTGTTTCTACAGGTACAGTACTTTTGTGAATATGTGCCTCTTGTTTCTGATGGTTTGTAAAGTGGGGTCTAAAAGTCTGAGACTGCTACTGAAAACGCTTCTTTTTCGGCTGTATTCTATTTCTTAGTATTGGTATGCCCCCCTGTTGTAGCCTGATCTCATGAAATTGACGTGACTGTGGCGACATTTTTGCATAATGATATTCCGAGGTGGAATATTGCTAAAAACTAATTAAATGTTCTTCCAAACAGATGAGATTTTCAGATTGAGTTTAAAATCAACAACATCTTCCTCTCGACCCAAAAACTTAAACCTAACCAATAGTGTCATAAAAATCAAATGTGAGATGAAAACTCCAATTGCAAAAGCAACCAAGTCATCTTGTGGTTCGATTATACGGTCAGCTCACGTCGACTCCTGTATTCTTCAGGACTCGTATCCCGATCCTTTGCATCACAAGTGCAATGCTCTATCAGTTGAGCTAACATGCAAATTGCTTATTCTCGAACAAGCTTGTAAATGTAGTAGGTTATGAGATGCAAATGTTAAAATGTGTCACCAAGTCACTTGCTACAGTAAGTGTTTTGATCAATCAACCAATATCGTATTATTAGGCAAGCGAAGGACTACTTATTTGTCCAAATAATGAAAGATGAGGGGAGTGTTTAAAGCAACCTGGTCTCATAGAATGAACGTTACTATAACAAAATGTATAACCTCTCATTTCATTTTAGATCACTATTGGTTAGGTTTAAAGTTTTAGGTTAGGGAGGTACATTAGGTATCTTATATTGACCTTAAAAAACTTGTCTGAGGGGGCCTGGGTAGCTCAGCGAGATTTGACGCTGACTACCACCCCTGGAGTCGTGAGTTTGAATCCAGGGTGTGCTGAGTGACTCCAGCCAGGTCTCCTAAGCAACCCAATTGGCCCGGTTGCTAGGGAGGGTAGAGTCACATGGGGTAACCTCCTCGTGGTCGTGATTAGTGGTTCTCGCTCTCAATGGGGCGTGTGGTAAGTTGTGTGTGGATCGTGGAGAGTAGCATGAGCCTCCACATGCTGTGAGTCTCCGCGGTGTCATGCACAACGAGTCACGTGATAAGATGCGCGGATTGACGGTCTCAGAAGCGGAGGCAACTCACCGGATTGAGGTGAGTAACCGCATCACCACGAGGACCTACTAAGTAGTGGGAATTGGGCATTCCAAATTGGGAGAAAAGGGGATACAATTTCTAAAATTAAATAAATAAATAAATAAAAACTTGTCAGAATATGACACCATTTCACTCGCTGGGAAACTGCAGTCAAATGTCTAATAGGGCACATAATTTCATTTTGTAAAAATGCTGCCATGGTCATGAAATTTTCATGAGAACAGGCCGGTTTAAAAATGGACATTACTTTTGAAATTCTGTTTAGTGCTAATAGTGGTGTAGAAAATATACACCGTTCATTATTCATATAGGACACGGTTAACTAAAAACTATGTTCCTCATATCTAATAGAGAAGATGAGGCTAAATTGGTTGACACTTACCAATATGAAGACAATCAAGAGGGTGATGAGGACGCTTTCTCTCGAGAGCCTTTCATTCTGCGTTTCAGATGCAAACACACAGGTAACTAGCCTCTGCAAAACTCTACACTTGTACCTCAACATCTGGTCCAACTCTAGGCCTAGACTAGACCTAGGGTTTCATGACCCTTTAAGAGAGTCAACAATAGTTATCCCATGAAAGACATTTCTTTCCTAATTTTGTCAACTTCTACACCATACTATAACTTTACTTCAAAGGTCCTCATATACCTTTCTTTTTCCATGGAACACAAAAAGAGATTTTAGGCAGAATGTTGAAAGTGAATGGCGACTGACACTGACATTCTGCTGAAGGATTATGCATATTTTTATTTGCCTCTAGCCAGATGCATTTGCTTTGTGAATGCACCCTCACATGCAAATCAATTTTATCTGTGTTTGCAAAGGAGTGAACCAGATGGCAAATAAAACAGAATAACAAAAGGAAAGTTTCAAGGAAAACCCTTGGCTTGTCCTAACATTGGCCCTGTTAACACCTAGTATAAAGATGCATATTGGGAAATTCGATCACAAGTGGACAGGCGAGACACATCACCATTTACACCTGGTCTTTTGAATACTTGTGTTCAGATTTCATGACAACATATATCAATAACTACATCAGTGTATTATTGCATGATAATAAAAGCGCAAAAAGCGTGAAACAATCAGAGCACCGATTCTTCTAATCATACTTGTATTTAATCAAAGCGCACATTTTTTTTCCGAACATACGGTTATTTCCTTTTAGAAACGCACAAAACTGCCAGTGTTTCAACTCTAGTTTTAGCTTAGTGGTGGATTGACAGGTAAGTAGGCAGTGCTTCGCTGCCGTTTGAACGCACTGAACGAATGTTTACACAATGTGGTCACATGCGTATTTGATCACCTTTGAATGTGGCTGAAGTGGACAAATCTCAAAACGTTTTGCACCCCGTTTTATCTTTAGCATCGTCCCATTTAAAACATATTGCCCAAAATGCATTTTAATACCAAACGTGGCCTATCACAGACAGATCTTTGGGTTAAGACCTAGAAGAGGACCATGCTACAAAAACAACATTCAATAAATTATTTTCCCCATGGGCACTGTGGTCTCTTTTTTTCATATGATTTAACAACTACTTAGCCAAATGTGAGTTTTACTTAGTCAGGAATTGATGACATAATTGTCATATTTGGGTGAACTATTTACTTAACCCAAGATTTTGGTTCATTTGGCCTCAAATAGTCACCTTGCATTGCAAATGAATGACCTCTAGGTTTTTATTCACTGCAAATCACTGTCAGTGTGAACACTCTTTTGGGTTTTACTAAACGTCTTGGAAAAACAGCTTATACTTTTAATATTTAGGGCATTTTAAGTTCTGTTATGTGACATTCAAGTTTATTTTAAAGGCTCTGACGGACTTCCAAAAAGACCCAATCTAAATTATTTTATTGAGATGCATCACACTTTAAATTATACCGTATACTACTTACATTTTTTATACTCAGTTATGAACAATTTTGTCTATGCGGTTAGACACAAAGCACATTGACAAATCACAAGCCTCACAAAACACTCTAGTTTTCTCGTGACAGATCTTACATCTAGATCTTCCTTCCAAGTCCCTCATCTGTGGCATATGGAGAGGACCAGAAAGATCTAGTGGAGTAACTAAAGCATAGGTAAGGCTAAAAAGAGACCCCGTTCATGCAAGTTCTGCAACGAGTTTCTCCCGGAACGTCTTCTGGGTCAAAGGCTTTTGGTTCTTTGCCTTGGCCAAATGGTTTTGCAAGATGGAGGCATTCACTACAGCAAGGTCTATAAAATAAAAAAGGACCGATACCACTTTATCGTTTTATGTAGCACTTCTTGTAATACCTGATAAGAGCATCAGAAAGATCCACTCCTCCCATGTTCCTAGATGGAAAGAAAACAAGATACATAAGACACAGAAAGCACAAATAAAATGATTAAAAAACATTGAAATAAAATCTGCTAAATTATTGTAGTCCAAACACCATCTTCTCCCAACACCTTCCTCTTCACTCTGTCACCATTATAGGCTTTATGAAAGGTGGAGCATATCAGTACATCCTTCTTGTCCTTCCACTCCACAAACAGGAGGTTGTCGTCCCGAAACCAACGTATATTGCCGTGAGGAGCTGGCTTTTTTGAGTGGCCTATCCTGTTTGCACGAACTGTGCCACAAGCCCAGATCTTCTTACTGAGGAGGTCCCTGAAGAGTGTAGGACTGGTGTAGAAGTTGTCCACAAACAGCTTGTAGCCAGTGCCCAACAACTTTTCATTCACCAGTGTCATGACGGAATCATAGCTAATACCTTTGCTCTACTCTGAATTTGATTTCCCTCATAAACAAAGAAGTCCCACGTGTAGCCACAGAGGGAATCTGCCAATACAAAAATTTGGGTTCGGATCCAGCAATCAAACAAAGTGTTAAAACTAGGGATGTGCACAAGTAATCGATTAATCGAGTACTCATTCAGCTTTAAATATTTGACTGTAAAAACACTACTTGAATATTTCAATTTGATTTTCCTTTGTGCCTTGAAACTTAGTTACAAGTTAGAAAACGTAGAAAAATTACAACTCAATGCATTGGTTGGCGCTGTGGATACATGACATTGTTAAAGGAATGGTTCACCCAAAAATAACATTTTGGCATTATTTATTGATTTTTTTCTTTTGATTTTCTCCCGTTTTTCTCCCCAATTTGGAATGCCCAATTCCCAATGCGCTCCATGTCCTCGTGGTGGTGTAGTGACTCGCCTCAATCCAGGTGGTGGAAGACGAATCTCAGTTGCCTCTGCGTTTGAGACCGTCAATCCGCACATCTTATCACGTGGCTTGTTGAGCGCGTTACCGCGGAGACATAGTGTGTGTGGAGGCTTCACGCTATTCTCCGCGGCATCCACGCACAACTCACCACGCACCCCACCGAGAGCAAGAGCCACATTATAGCGACCACGAGGAGGTTACCCCATGTGACTCTACCCTCCCTAGCAACCGGGCCAATTTGGTTGCTTAGGAGACCTGGCTGGAGTCACTCAGCACGCCCTAGATTCAAACTCGCGACTCCATGGATGGTAGTCAGCGTCTTTACTCGCTGAGCAACCCTCTATAATAAAAAACATATAATTACGACAGTCCCACAGTTGTGGTGTTGTTTCCACTACACCAAACAATTTTGCCCCTAACAAAGTTAGTGTACTTAACCAGTTTACCTTGCTAAAATTCAAGGTTAATATCACTTGTGTGCAGTGTATTTTTATTGGGTGTAATTTCCAATCAAGCAGTAATTTTGCCAAATTATGTGGAAAGTGTAAAAATATGAGTGTATATAAGATACATAAAATACTATGAAATTAGCCTTATCAAGACAAGGGAGTGAGACATTTTATTTCAAAAAAATGTTTAACCCTTAAATGCATGCTAATTTCTTACATATTCGGGTCTTTAGACACCCGGCATGTATATCTATCAAAAATGGTTGTACAAAATGCCCATATAGCGTCAAATTTTCCCAAAAATTTCAAGACAATTAGAAAATAACAAAATAAAATATATTTTCATAAATCATAAATCAAAGAGATAATGCACAAAATTATTTTCACACTGAAATTTCATGAGATGCAACTGGCTGTCAAACACATATAGAGCTACACATAACACATAATCTACACATGTGTAATGTATGTGTAACTTATGTGTAACTCATGTGTATTTTCTCAGGCACTTGTTGAGTCTAAATAGATGACCAACTTTCATTATTTCAGCAGTACACCCAAATGACAATAGTCAGATCATACTGTTCATGTGTTGTACTTGCTATAGTTTACTTCCATGTTGTTTCTTCACCAAATGTCCATGTGTACATGCATTTAAAATACTAATAATTCACTGTTGCACAGAAAATCAACATGATATAGTGTTTATTTGTATGAATATAGTACTCAGTTATCTTATAATACACAAAGAAATAGATATTCTGTGATAGTAAACAAATAGATATGAAATAATCACAAAAGAAAATTTATGGAAGTGCGTAAAAAAACGTCACCCTAACATACCTCGTGTCTCTAGAGACCATATACACTTTTGGTACTTAACCCATTATATAAAAAATATATATATATTTGTGTTACACTATTTATAAGAGATAGATTGAGGAATACTAAAGAGGTCTGGGCACAACTCCAAAAAAATGGTTGAGGTACAGTGTGTGGAATGAGGTCCCGGGTCTCTAAAGACCGAGATATGCTTTTAAGGGTTAAAATGTCATTTCCATCAGCATCATTTCCACCAAATGACACTGTGATGTGAACCTTCGTGACTTTCAGGAAAAAATGACATAAATGTGATGCATGTTCATACAATAACTGTTGGTACACTGACATTGTCAGTAGACAAATAATAGTAAAATAGTAAGTGTTAAATGAGACTTTCTAAAAGTCCACAGAGCTAAAAGCGCCCAAAGTTGAGGAAACACCAATATACAGAATAAACCATCTTTTTATGTCCGTGTCCGTCTTCCAGTGCTGAAAGATTTGGTGTTGATCCCTGTTCACACAAAGCCCAAAGACTCACAGAAGGAACTGGATGAACTGTACGATGTGTTTCTGCATGTCAAGGAAAAATGGAAGACTGATGTGAGTTTGGCGCTCTTGTGAAATATGCTTGATTAATACTTGACCAAAACACAACTACCAATTTTGAATTTGAAACCACAAAACTAGTGCTGATATCTTACAGAACGTCATGATCCTTGGGGACTTCAATGCAGATGGTGCCTACGTTTCCAAGAAGAAGATGAAAGCCATCAGAATCCGTAGTGATACAGATTTCCACTGGCTCATTGGGGACGATGTGGATACCACAGCAAGCCTCTCCAACGACCACACCTATGACAGGTGAGGCGGAAGATGCACTGGTAATCATTTACTCACCTGTTATCAGTTAACAGTTTATACTTTTAGTGCCCCTTCTTGTATGACCATTAGATTATTACTCTAAAATTTATAATACTCTGTAGCTGTGTTACCGCCACTGATAACCCAATTAACATGTAGCTCCATAAAAATGACTAAATACATTTTAAGGCCTGTCACTAAACAAGGGTTGGAGAATGTTGACGATGAGTATTATTCTAGGATTGTGGTGTACAAAGAAGACATGTTACACGCGGTTGTGCCACGATCTGCAAAACCCTTTAACTTCCAAGAAGCCTTCAAGCTTTCCGAGGAAATGGTGAGTATTTTCTTACATTTTTGATATAAAGAAATAAAGTGAGCAAGATTGCATGGATATCAAGTAATATAGTACATAATTATTTTTATGGACATATCCATGGCAGGCTTTGGAGATCAGTGATCATTATCCAGTGGAGGTGAGTCTGAGGAAGAGTCCTGGACCAAAGACTAGTGGGAAAACCAAAACACAAAAACGCAAAGCATGATGACTCTGAACACTGTTTGAGACTTAATGGCTCGAGGAATGAATGATATCCAAAGATGCTCTTCATTAGTAAAATCAGGGCTCATGAAATCTGTTTTATTTAAAAAACAGCTATATTTTCATGTTAACTAGAGTGAACTGCTCATTAATTTGTAATAAAGGTGGAAAGCCTGGAACCTCAAAATAAACTCTTTTCACTTTTATTTCAGTTTTAACATGTTTTTTTTTTTTATCTAGCCTAAGCTTGTGATTTTCAGCAAATGTATGTTAATTGGCACTGACCATTCGTAGCGAGTTTAATGAATCGCACCAAACAACTAAGTTGTAACAGTCTGAATCGGTCTGATGGATCCTTCACTCCTACATAGAAAGACTTTCCCAAAAAAAAAACCATCCCGAAGACTTTCAATGGCGTTAAAGACTCTGTGGTGGCCAATTCATGTGTGAAAATGATTCCTCGTGCTCACTTTCTCAATTTGAGCCTGATGAATCTTGGCATTGTCGTTCTGGAATATGCCCATGCCATTAGGGAAGAAAAAATCCATTGATGGATAACCTGGTCATTCAGTACATTCAGATAGTCAGCTGACTTCATTTTATCGCCACATAACGTTGCTGAGCCTCAACCTGACCGATTGAAGCAACCCCAGATCATAACACTGCCTCCAGAGGCTTGTACAGTGGGTGCTATGCATGACGGGTGCATCATGTGCTTTCCTTCTTACCCTGACGCGCCCATCCCTTTGGAATAGGGTAAATCTGGACTCATCAGACCACATGACCTTTCTTCCATTCCTCCACAGTCAAATCTTTATACTCCCTAACAAAACTGAAGTTGTTTTTTCCAATTAGCCTCACTAATAAGTGACTTTCTTGTGGTCACACAGATGTTTAGTCCCAATCCTGTAAGTTCTCGTCACATTGTGCGTGTGGAAATGCTCTTACTTTCACTATTAAACATAGCCGTGAGTTCTACTGTCGATGTTTTACGATGTGACTTCACCAAGTGTTTTAGTGCTCTCCGATCACGATCATTCAAGATTTTTTTCTGACCACATTTCTTCCGTGAAGCTGACGGTTCACCAATATCCTTCCAGGTTTTAATAACGCATTGGACAGTTCTTAACCCAATTCCAGTCATTTCAGCAATCTCCTTAGTTGTTTTCTTTGCTTAATGCAGGACAATATTTTGCCTCTTCTGAAACACAATCTTTTCCATGACCACGGGATATGTCTTCAGACATGATTAAGAAATGAGAAGCTACACATTGCATCAGTTAGGGTTAACAGAACTGTTGCCAGCTGAAACATATTAATCACTGCAATAATGATCCAATCACAGGCTCTAAACTATCTGCTTATTTAAATCCAAACAGCAACTTTTTTTTTTTTATGGCCATGCAGTGTATTTCTGGTTGTTTGATGACATTCACCACCGGGAATATGGATGCTGCTATTGATAATGTGATTTTTTAATTTGTTGGCCCATGTAAACATGCACTAGATTGATGTCTTTGCCCGTTTCAACGCCTCTCGCTGTAGTAGGCTCAGTAACAATGCATATCCTTGAGAATTTCACAGACGGAGGCACAACCAGACAGCTGGACAATGTTTGAACAGAAAGCGCACACCATTACCTCACCTGGTGGCCGATGATGGTACTGCACGCTAATTGTTAGCTAGCAAACAAACAAACAAAACAAATCTGTTGCCTCCAGGAGAGAAAAAAAATTTTTTCAAGGGGCTTTGTGGGACAAACTAAGGAATTTGAATGCTTTGGGGCAACCTGGCTACAAGGAGACATAATACAGGCTAGTATCTTGTATAAGGTGACCAGATTTCTGAAATGAAAAATGGGGACATTTCTAGTTCAGTGGTAAATATGTCAATGAAATTTCACGTTACTCATCTATGAATTAAAAAAGTGTGTAGTAATGTGATGAACTGTGGTATATCATACTCTGTTGAATATGTCTCAATGAAATTTCGATATGGAGGTGAAGTTGAGCATTTTTAATTGTCTAATGTTACATATGACTTTATTATTTTCTGCACTATATACAGTAGATGACACCGTGGCATAAAAGTAAACTTAAAAAACATATATAAACAGTGGCGGATTTAGGCATGGGTGACATGGGCAGTTGCCCAGGGCGGCATCTTGTGGGGGGGGGGGTTGGCACGAGTCAACAACTTTGGAGGCATGATGAAGCGGGTTTCGCCCAGGGTGCCGTACAAGCTAGAACCGCTACTTTATATCAACAATGATTGAATATAGGAACTATTGCAGCTGACTCCACAGCACAGGGACACCTACCCTTGGTCACACATTTTACATCAGTCTTCTTACTCGCTTCAAAAATTCCTTCTCTTCTCCTTTTTTCCTTCACCTTTATCTGGCACTTTCCTAGAAGATGGTAGGCTGCTAACTTGCTTGCTGGCAACTGGCAGAGGAATTTCAAAAGAAATGAGCTCACTTGACTACCATTTCCCTCAGCATTACAACTGAAATCTTTCACCTAACTGTTTCTATCAGTTATCTCATATGGTATATCCTATGGACCTGTTTTTCTTGATTATACCTTTTATACCTTTTATTTTGATCAACTCATGATCATTATGCATTATGATTAGGGTGACCAGATTCCTGCTTGTGGAAAATGGGACAGCCCCCTCCCAGCAAAAATGAAATTGACGTATCCTTACCTAGGTGCGATCAATGCGAAATAGAGGGTGCATCCGCATCTGTAACTGTTGTCACCTTGTACTTTTCACCGGCAGCAGTTTTTCTCCATGTGCACTTGTCTTTCTAGAGTTTATCGTAAAATGCAGAGCAGTCCAGTCCAAAATGAAGATGTACGAAAAGCATTGCCTTCATGACTGTTACACCAAGTCGAGATTCATCCAGTGTCCATACTGCGTTCATTAATGAGAACACACGCTCCACAGATGCAGATGTCCCAGGCAGGCATAAAACAAACTCCACGACCTTGGCTAAGACTCCGAAGTTGATGGTCTGGCTCTCCAGCTCACGAAAGATGTCTGTCCATCTCATCATGTTCCACTCAGTGATGCAACGAGTGACAATGTTTTTCGCGCAAGCCCATTCATCAAAGAGCGTGGGTTCGTCAATGAAACTGAGAGCGGGGATTCTGGAGTAGACGTATTCGAGGCTGCTCTGAATGTCTTTCCACTCTGGGATGTCTCTCAGTAGGGCCCACTCAAGTTCTTCTGTGTTCTCCAATGAGCGGCTCCAATTTTGGAGGTAATCCACCGATGCTGAATAGTTTCTCACTGCACAAAAGAAATCATCTGCTCGCATGTCACCAGCTTCAACCAGGGCATCCAACTGCTTTTTAATATCAGAGGGTATGAATGATTCCTCCAGCCTGGCCTGCAAGACCTTTCTCAGGTCATGAATGTGCAAAGCCACTTCTGTGGATGATATGTGGTCTTGCTCTACTATCTCCAGTGCACGGTTTGCTTGAGTGCGAAGCCAATCCAAAGTTTAGTGCATGGATCGCTGAAAATGTCTCTTAGAAACTTTGGGCATTTTTCTTGAGAAAGAAAGCATGCACGCAGACCATTGAAAATATGTAGTATTCTTTCAAGAGCTGGTCCAAGAGAGAGGAAACGTGTGTTGCCATGCTGCAGTAATTTCTGATAGTCCAGCTGCACAAAAGCGAGTACGTTGCATATGACAGCTTCAGATTTGGTGCGGGGCAGAAGAACATTTTGGATCATACAAATTTCTTGATCAATTTCGCAGTGCAGTCAGCCGACTGAAAACTATGGCCGTGCACTACAGAATGATGAGCAAAAAGTCATTCACTTGCGTGCACCTTGTCAGATTCTGAACTTTGCTTCACAAAAGAATAATAAAATAAATCGCTAACATTTGGTGTGGCACACTTACTTTTAACAGCATCCACATGCTTTTTTTGTATGAACATGCTGCGTGATGTCAGTGCGGCCTCCATGGGCGATGGAAAAGCGAGCTTCACAATCTCACACCTCACTTTACAAGGCCCTGTCTGTGACTCCTTTTTTAGAAATGTAAACTCTTTTTGAATATCCTCATTAAATGTAGATGCATGCTTCCTTGACATTTTACCAGCTGCAATTTCATCTGTGTGCTCTTTCAAACTGACTCTTCAATCAGCTCACTAACTGGACGTCTACTGATAGGGGATTGTGATTGGATAGTTTAGTCCAATCATGTACTTCAAATAACATGGTGTGATTTTACTGATTTTACAAGCCGTATCCTTGGCTACCTTTGATTAGAATACTCACGTGACCGAGAAAGCAGCATAGGCGATTTTTAGGAGAGGGGAAATATGGGACAAAACACCATTTTTTCAGGTAAGTCGGGACACTAGATAAAGTGCTTAAATACGGGACTGTCCCAGGAAAACCGGGACGTCTGGCCATCCTAATTATGATGCTTCTTTTCAGTCACTTCTTTCCCAGCAAGGTGCAATGCAATCTATGCCGCAATGTGCGGACTTACATTTGTTGTTGTTCTTTTATTTTTCCATGTTATTAATGCGTATTCTTATTTTAAATAATACATAACAATAGACCTTCTTTATAACATAGCTAGTATGTGCCTCACCTTGAAGCTGATAATGATGATGAAGATTCTTTTTAATTGCGTTAACTCCCTGGTCCAGTTCGTCATGGCAAAACAAATCCATCTTCCACTGGTCAAACCAAACTAAGGAATGCTTGTGCCACAAAGTTTACACTTTATCCTCATGCGACCCTGCGTCCACATACGTGGATAATGTATGTTGGCTTCGCTATATTCAACGCATAATTTAAATGAATAAAAACTGACTGAATACTGTTCACAAGATTCTAGATTGTCATTTAAAGGGTTAAACTTATGCCGCACAGAGTCATGTGACAAAACAGCATGCCGTAGATTTCCTTGAAGTGCTCTTACGGATGCAGAGCCAACAATAGTGCTTCTTGTAAGTAATCTCTTCAAGTTTTTTCATTGAAACCTGTCTGGTTGTAAAGAGTAGAGTCTCTAGTTTCGTTTGATATGCCACTTAAAAAATCCGTTCATTTTTCTCACGTCAGCACGCTGATAAACATGATGTCCACATATGTGGAAATTGCCACTGCATTTCCTCAAAAGCAGAAATAAACATACTCTAACACATCTGTGGGTCATTTAGCTTCATCTTAATATACATTTAGTTATGTTTAATTTTGTTATCTCTGTGCAATACGGTTCTATTCATTAACATTAGTAAATGCATTCCTATATTCACTGTGCATTATCACACTGAGAATCAATTGGTTCATCCAAAAGCAGAAATGAACCTTTTTGTACCGTTACACTGCTACACTTTGGGGGAAAGTAGTTCATTCCTGGATAATCAACCTGTTCCCATTTTCTGAGCTCAGCCCTGAATTGGACATCCTCAATCATAATGGCTGTATTTCATCAACTCTTTGTATTACAGTCATAATTGTGGTCTGTTTTGACAGAAGACACTTGTAAGTTTGTTGCCCAGATGTCAGAACTGATTAAAGTCATAAAGAAAAATTTTATAGGAATTGATATGAAAATTATTTTCATAATATATTTTTTGACACTGGCCTTAAATGGAACTAGATACACAATGGAGCTCAAGCCACAAGTCTGATAATGTTATATTCCAAATCTGAAGTTGATTCATGAAATCCAAAGAGTTTTATAAACATTATTTAACCCTTGTGCGTCAATTTAAAAAAGTTACTCAGAGGTCCTTAAAGGACGTCCATGTCAAAAACCTGGCATAATAATATTAGATATTAATATTATTTTCCACTTTCAATTAGTTATTTTCTTAACCAACATCAGTCTTGATCATAACTACCAAATATTCATTCATTTTCAGGATTTTAACCCTTAAATGCCAGTTTGTTTACATAATGCCACTGTTGTTTTTACACACACACACACAAAACACTCTGACATCCATACCAACACACACACAATTTTAGCTGCATCATTTATTCAATTGTCCTGCAGTGCTCTATAATACAGAAAATAGGGAAAAAGCTTGTATTTGCTCCATAGGCTAAACATGAGAAAAATGGCGCCATCTGGTGGAAAATATGAAACATGTACATTTTGAAGCCAGGGCTCCAGAATGAAAGCATAATATCATAGAATTCATGATTTTATGCTTTAATGGCACTGAGATCAAATATTGCAATTTTAATGGGTTTCAATGGGGACATTTTTTTTTTCTGAAGGTCCTGAGTGTAACTATCTTGTGTACACAGTGTATTATAGATGTATTATGAGGTTGAAATATCAAAATTCCCCCCAAAATACATACCTTTGGCTAAATGTATGCCGTTGGCATTAACACAGTCAAAATGATCGTAAAAACTCAAATGAAAAAGACAAAAATGTCCCGAAGCTCGCACAAGACCATGCCATGTGTTTTTTTTTTTAGATTTACAAAAGGAATTAATTCTACTCAAACACACACAAAAATACAGTCCATGTACACTGCTTTTATATGCTGCTCCATTCCATACCTGAATGGCTTACAGACATTGATGTGTCTCTAATAATTCTTTTGTCTATATTCTGCCCACTGAATAATCCTCTCAGCTGTCTGCCATTACACCTATATTGACACCCATCCTTGCTCTAGCATAATAATAATCATAATTATATTTATCACACATTATACATTTGCACATATACAGTGAAATTCTTTTTTTTTTCACATATCCCAGCCAAGCTGGGGTCAGAGTGCAGGTTCAGCCATGATACAGCGCCCCTGGAGCAGTTAGGGTCAAGGGCCTTGCTCAAGGGCCCAACAGTGGCATCTTGGCGGTGCTGGGGCTTGAACCCCCGACTTTCTGATCAGTAACCCAGAGCCTTAACCACTGAGTCACCACTGCATAAAATGTTTCTTTAAAAACTTTATGATCTCACATGGATTCTTTTTAACAAAGTTCAACAGGGTAACAGGTGCATACTATGGTGAAGGTTAGCAGCATGTAAACAATAGAAATTAAACATAATATACTGCAAATATATTATTTTAGAAATGTGAATTCTACTCATACAATGAGGCATAAAGTAACTGATAACACATTTTAATGTCACATTAGTTTAGGTTTTACTTAGCATCCTCAGATTTAAAAAATGTAAACAGCTAAGCAACGACATACTGCTTGCGAACATTCAGACCCTGGCCACAATGCTGGGTGAGGCGTTAAGAAGAGCATTTAGTGGGGCCTGGGTAGCTCTGCGAGTACTGACGCTGACTACCATCCCTAGAGTCGTGAGTTTGAATCCAGGGCGTGCTGAGTGACTCCAGTCAGGTCTCCTAAGCAACCAAATTGGCCCGGTTGCTAGGGAGGGTAGAGTCACATGGGGTAACCTCCTCGTGGTCACTATAATGTGGTTCTCGCTCTCGGTGGGGCGCGTGGCGAGTTGTGCATGGATGCCGCGGAGAATAGTGTGAAGCCTCCACACACGCTAAGTCGCCGCGGTAACGCACTCAACGAGCCACGTGATAAGATGCGCAGATTGACGGTCTCAGATGCGGAGGCAACTGAGATTCGTCCTCCGCCACCCGGATTGAGGCGAGTCACTACACCACCACGAGGACCTAGAGAGCATTTAAATATGAGGATGCTCAAGACGATATGTGAAACATCAACTAAAATTAAATTAAAATGGTGTTATCAATGACTTCATGCCTTATGCAGTAAAATAAGCTATTTTAACTACTCAATGAAAATAATACTCCAGTAATGTATATAAAGTACATAGTGTCATTTGTAATATTTACCTTTTACATTAATGGCGCTAATGCGCTAACACTCTTAATGCAGCAATAATATGTGCTAATTACATTAATTATTGTAATTTATGATGACACTGATACTACTGCAAAGATGGGTGTATAACAGTGTGTTAATGGGTAGAATACAGACAAAAGAATGATAAGAGAGACATATCTAACTTTGGGCAGATGTGTGAATGTCTTTCGCTGCAGATGGCATAAGTGAATAGACACTTGAGAGTTTTTGAGTAGATTTGATTTGAGAAATTTTCCTGAAAGTTCAACCTGGCGAGATGTTACGAACCACAGAAACAAACTCAAAAACACCTTCTTTTTGGCCAGATTTTGTTCGACATGACGTCACACCCGTTCGTTCTTCGATTTCGTATGAAGTGTACCAGGGACTTAAATGATATGTTTTTAGTTTAAACTATGCCTTGGTATACCTCCAAAGATACTCTGATAGGAGACTCAGTAACCAAATTATTTTCTGACATACACCACCTATATACTATACAATTATCGTTCAGGTAAGAAATCTCACAAACCAGACATGAAGATAATTTTTTTTATTGACATTACTACTTTGGAGCACACACAATGAGATCAAAATGTGTTATATTAAGACTGGTTACATTTCAGTAGAGTAACAGTGTGAAAAATGTACTTCATATTTACAACTACTTACAATTGTGGCACCCATTGATCATGAACTACTGGAATATCAGAGCATGCATCTCCATTGTCCTAACACCAGGAGTCGCCGTCACCCAAGTTTTTGAAAGTTACCTTCAACTTTCCATCCTATATTTCCAGTTCAACCATTTGCCAATGAACTTGGCCTGTGTAAACCGTTGAACCCTTTTCTGCACCCTTATTTACTGTATTTTGAAATACTCTCTGCACTTGGATATTTACTCAAAACTACCCGATTCATGCCAGTCTGTGAAACATTCACGCTTGGGAACCAAGCACAGAGCCACACCACAAGTCACACACATGACTGGAGTTTTTAGGTGGCAGACCTTGCATCTCTTCCTTCCAGTAGTGCTGTCCCCACTGATGAACGTGGGCAGGTGGGACACTTCAGAAGGAACCGGACAAGCAGGCCCTGTTCCTGCAAGCTCCAACACAAGTGCCTCCCGGAACGCTTTTTGTGTCAAAGGCTTCTGGTTCTTTTCCTTGGACGTCTGTTGGTGCAAAATGAAGGCATTTACTACCGCAATGTCCACAAAATGGTAAAAAAATGACCGATACCACTTCATCGTTTTATGCAGAACTGTGTAATATCCAATTAGCGCATCGGACAGATCCACTCCCCCCATGTGCCTATAATAAAAAGAAAATAGTGATTAATACTATAATATGTGGTTTTAAAAGATAGAGACAGACACAAAGAGACAAAGTTCATAACTTAACTGAATAAATTGTACTAACTTATTGTAGTCCAGAACTGCAGCTGGAACAGGGAAATCCTTCATGATACAAGTTCCATTCTCCTTCACCTTCCTCTTCACTGTGTCACCATTATAGGCTTTATGAAAGGTGGAGCATATCAGTACATCCTTCTTGTCCTTCCACTCCACAAACAGGAGGTTGTCGTCCCGAAACCAACGTATATTGCCGTGAGGAGCTGGCTTTTTTGAGTGGCCTATCCTGTTTGCACGAACTGTGCCACAAGCCCAGATCTTCTTACTGAGGAGGTCCCTGAAGAGTGTAGGACTGGTGTAGAAGTTGTCCACAAACAGCTTGTAGCCAGTGCCCAACAACTTTTCATTCACCAGTGTCATGACGGAATCATAGCTAATACCTTTGCTCTGCTCTGAATTTGACTTCCCCTCGTAAATGAAGAAGTCCCACGTGTAGCCGCAGAGGGAATCTGCCAGTACAAATAGTTTGTAGCCCCATCGTGTAGGATTATTTTTCATATATTGCTTAAGTCCATTTCTAGCCTTTGTTGCCACCATTCTTTCATCAATGGAGATGTTCTGAAAGGGATGAAAAGAGTCCTTGCAGGCCTTTCGAATGTGCTGGTACAGCGGCTTGATCCTACACAGCCGGTCATATTCAGACGTTCCCTTCTTCTTGTCATTCTCTTCATCTTCTTTAGGATCACTGATATGAATAGATTGAGAGATCATGTGAAACTTCCTAGAAGACATAATTCGTGCAGGATACGGCAGACTGTAGATGTTAGATGTCCTCCAGTAGTCTCTCAGTGAGGGACATTTCAACAGACCCATGTAAATCACCAGAGCCAAGTATGACCTGAAATCTTTTATAGTAATGTCATGCCATGGCTTCTTCCCATTGCGACACTTGGCCCCATAGGCATTTGTGTTATTTACAATTGTCTGCATCACTGATGTTGAAAAGAACAGTTCAAAAAACTGTAGAGGACTGAATGATGCGGTGGTGACCACCTGTGGGCCAGGTGTTCCCGCAGGTCTGAAGACTGGTTGAGGTGGCTCAATATCTGGCTTATCTCCACTCTGCCACTTGACTTCTGAGATGGTAAAGGAAAAACCAGGGATGGATCGGCATACACTCCTTCTCTTGCCTCTCCACTGAACAACTGGTACAGAGGAAGGTGATTGAGAGAAAACAGATTTTGCTGGAGATGGTGACGTGGAAGACAGACCAGTTCTCTGCCTCTTTCGTGGGGTGGTCTCTGGATTACATTCCTCATCAAATGAGATATCGTCATCGGAAAGCCTGTTGCACATTACAAGGAGACAACATAAAAAAATTTAATTATGAAAAATTTCATGAAGTATTTTCTTTGTTCATACATTTTTATATATTTATTTACTCATTTAGGGGAAATGCCCCAAAGCTCACATAACATTATAATCCATACACATAGCCTAACATTTTCGTTAAATGGGTTTAGCTTGAAAGCATACTATTGTCATCACCAATAACATTTTCCCCAAGGGCATTGCGAGGGAGAGACTTCGGGAGTTTAAGCCCACTGATGTACTGTTCCAAGTCCCTGATCTTTTTTGAAGATTTACACATTCCACTTCTAAAATAAAATATATTTTATGACTTTGACTGCTCAGTAGTCTGTAATGAAAAGCAATGGGTGCTAGCAGTGGCGGATTACTTCTTGCGCATTTATTGAGTTCACTGCAGAAATGGACATCAGCTGGGTTTTACAGGTAGGTAAAGCTGCAGCCCGGAGACGTAAAATGGGGAAGTAATCTCCAAGAGGATGGGGTGACTCCAAAAGTGGGCGGGTTTACTCCAGAACGTGGGTTGCCCAGCTCTGAAAGGGACAAGGATATAGCTGCACGCAGAGCTCCGATCCACCTGCAAAGATATAGCGAGCCCCTAACCTTACCCTTTCCATGTGCGGAAGTGACACCCCCTTTGAGTTGGTGCAATTGCTTTTGGATTAACCCCACCCTCTTTGGGAGATTCCACCCCCATTTGGAGATCTCTGGCCTGCAGGTACACCTACTTGCATTTAATTACTTTTTTCAGCGCTCCATGCTTCCATGTTTTGTCTCTTAACTTCTGGTTTGCATTGAAGCTACTGAGAAGAGTCAATAAAAATGGATTACATGTGAGAGCACAGAAAATATTTTTCACCAAGAGTTGATGGTCCACAGCACCCCTTTACTACGTGAAAATGCAAACTGTTGTTTAAAAGAATGTGTGAGGTGCATGCGTTCACAGTTACAAAGTTACAAAATGTATAGTTTGAACTTTGACATTATTTGGGGGAAATCTGGGGGCTATACCCCTTATCTCTTCCAACCCTTGCAATGTCCCTGATTTACCCTAAAAAACAAAAAACAAGATTGAGGTTATTTCCCCGTTGCTCCTAAAATAAGTCCACTGAGAAAAGAACTGATTGTACTTTAAATTAATGTGCATTAACTGAATTAATTGTGCTCAGAACACATCCTAAAAATTAATCAATGTTAACTGCTTATGTTATCCTCAATATTGGGACAAAACGGGCATCCTGAGGGCTAAAAACTAGGGCTGTGCTCAGAATATCGATATGACAATACATCGTCACAAACTCCTGACGATGCGCACATCGATACAGCTGCTTCCGTATCGATTCTGCCGCACTTTTGAAGGTAGCCAATAATCACACGCCATGCCAATTGGCTGCCATTTTAGCAACGTGAGCAGCAGCAGCTCACTAATTGAAAAAAATGGATGTGAGGATTTTGCCACCGCCAGCAAAACTAAAATCAAAAATATGGGAGAATTTTGGCTTTTTAACTAAACCCGAGAGTAACGCGTTAGACATGACTCACACGATATGCAAGTACTGCAAAACAAAAGTACTACAGTAACACAACGAACCTCCATCTGCATATGTTAAGACACCATCCAGACCAACCAGCCCTGGCTGCAATAGGTAACAGCACAAACTTGTTGTCTCAGACGCAACCAACGCTGCCTGATTCTTTCATCTCGAAACTCCCACCCAAGTCTCAGCGTGCTCAAAAGATAGCGAATGCATTAATGCGCTTCATATGTCAGGATTTATGGCCATACAGCGTTGTCGAGAATACGGGCTTCAGACAATTGCTTTAAGAGTGTGAGCCACGCTACACCATACCTACGTACCAGTTCTTAAAAGAAATGGCGATTCCCTGGTTGTATGATCAAGTTAAACAAGACGTCCTGCTGTCATTCTCTTCAGCGAACAGGGTTTCCATTTCCTGTGATGCGTGGACGTCAAGAGCAACTCAATCATACGTTAAGGTAACCAGCCACTACATTTCTCCAGAATGGGAACATTTTTCAAACGTTTTACAGACTAAAGCAATGTTTGATAATCACACCGGAGCGGACATGGCAGATTTGCTAAATTGTGTGATGCATGAATAGGGAATATAGGAGACAAAGATACTGTAATGGTAATTAATAATGCATCTAACATGTCGGTAGCTGCAGAGATGGCCAAATTAGTTCACGTGAGGTGCTTTGCGCATTGTTTGAACCTGACTGCTCAACAGGCTCTGAAGCTACACACAGTTCCCCGTATTCTCGGAAGAGTTTGGAGCATCACAGCATTTTTTTAGGAAAAGCACAATTGGCTGCCATGTCCTTAATGAGAAGCAAAAGTTACTTGGACTTCCTGAATATAAGTTGATGACCGATGTCTGCACGAGGTGGAACAGTGCCCATGACATGTTGGAGTGATTTATAGAACAACAGCCCTCAATTTGCGCTGCTTTACTCTCAACCGAGGTGCGGAAAAATGCCAAAGATCTGTGGACATTAACAGAAGCAGACATAACCTGTGCTGAAGATGTAATACATGCCCTGTAGCCACTTAAAGTTGCAACTCACGTAATGTCCGAGGAGAAAACCCCTACGGTTTCTATTATAGCACCTTTGCATGCTCAGTTAAGTCACGGGACTCGAATCGATACAACCGACTCAGCAGTGACGTGAGACATAAAGATCGCCGTATCTGGAGATCTGGGGAAGAGAGATGAGAGCGAAATGCCCCTTCTTTACATGGCCTCATTCGCCTCTGTCACTGTATAATCAGGCAGAGGATGAAGTCAGGAAATACAAAGAGACAGAGCCATTACCTCTTACTGGGGATCCACTCATCTGGGGGAAGGAGCACCAGTCTGCTTTCCCTTTACTGTCAAACTTGGCAAGATACACCCTCTGCAAACCTGGTTCAAGTATCTCCACCGCTGGAGATATCATTAAAGCTAAGAGGAGTGCTCTTAACCCGGAGTATGTTGATCAACTGCTGTTTCTAAATAAAAATCTGAAAATGCCTTAAACTAGCACATACAAGGATTTCCACATTTAATTCTGTGAAGAACTGAATTTGTTAGGTGCACATTCCAACACTTGAAACCAAAATGTTAAATACTAAGAGTTTAAAAATGAGAAGTTTGAGAACAGTAAAGTTCATATTTTTATGGTACAAGTGTTATTTAATCCTTAAGCCTTATGTCACACATTTCAGCATCTGATCCAGAATATTTGACACTAGAACTTTTTGTTTTGAATGGCATAAAATGTAGAGTATTCTCTATACTGTTATTCAGTGTACAATAAACAGATGTTACTGTTACTAAATTCTGCTCAAGAGATTTAATTCAAAATTGACCCTTATCGCGATACCTATCATATCGTGACCTTGGTATCGCGATAGGTATCGTGACCTTGGTATCGCGATAGGTATCGTATCGTGACATTGTTGGTGACACACAGCCCTACTAAAAACAATTAAAGCTTGCAAGACAATAATCTTAACCTTAATTCTCTGTGAGCCAGAGCTCATTGTCTTCAAGAGAAAATGGAACAAATAAAACAGGAAAAAGTTGATTTGTGGAAAAAAAAAAAAAAAAGACAAATCTGAAACAAAACAAATATGCTGAATATTGCAACATACATAGCATAATGCATATTAGTATTGTAGTATGCTTTTGCAAACATAGCCACTAGAAACTGGAAAAAGCCCCCTTTAGATCAATATATATATATATAAATCAGGTTTATCTAATTTGTTCATTCATTCATTTATAATGCGCCTTTCACAAGCAATTTCTCTTAGGATAGATGCCGTTAAAAAGTTAATAAACTTACTGATCGAGGACGAAATCAAGATCATCGATGAACGCCGCCTCTGTTGATTCCACGCTGGAAGCGACACTGTCCAGGTCAGAAAATTCATCCGATTCGTCTTGTTCTTCATCGATACTGTACAGAAAATGCTCTGCATTGTGCTCAGCTGTATCAGTTAATCTCTTTGTGTGTGAATCCATTGCAAAACGCAACAGCAAACAAAGTCCCGGTTAACGAGCCGATCGATCGCTGCACAAATTAAGAGGTTCATCCCATTCTTTGAGTTTCGTTCTTCTTTGAGTTTTACTGGCAGCTTGCATCCTTACATTTGCACTACTGCCATCTTCTGGCGTTACCTAACTCCTAAATTGATCAGTATATCATATTCTCCCCATCAATCCTGTTCTTATTTGGAAGCTGTTCAAGCATCTTCTACCTTGTCCATTCACACGACACTCCAGAATACTCTTTACTCCTGTTCCTGATATTCCAAAACTTTCCATTTCTTCCATCATGTCATTTCTACCTGCTTCATATTTCCTGCACAAGCTCTACTGTTTCTGATACCTGACAATGGTCACATAAACATTGGATGTTTTCCTATAATGTGAAGTGTACTATTCAAATTACTGTGTCCTATTCTTAACCTAGTCTTGATTGTTTCCTCTTTTCTATTTCCTCCCCTACTTTTCACAATATCAACTCTATGTTGAATGGAATATAAATGTCTTCCTTTTATCTCCTGACCCCACTGCTGCTGCCACTCTTTAATGATTTTTCTCCATACAGTGCTCTTTCCTTCTCATTTTGAGATACTAATATTTGTGTCTGTTTTTCTTTTTAACAGCTTGTTTTGCTTCCACTCTTTCATTACCCATAATGCCTGTATGAGCGGGAATCCAAATGAATATGATCTCAGTGCCTTATTTCCTTATTCTTGAGTGTAATGATATTATATCGTAGATTAAATCCTGATCTAAATCCGATTACTGGCCATACCTGATATAAGAGTGTACAGGGCAGAGACTGAATCACTACAAACTAGGACTCTGTTTGTTTTGTTTTGTTCCACCCATTCTAATGCCATCAATATGGCATATAATTCAACAGTATACACACTTGAGTAATTTGAAGTCCGTTTGCATATGTAACTGGTTCTGCTCGACCTGCTCCGAACGGAATTTGAACCAGCGTCTCCAGCATGGGAGGTGGGCACGCTAACGAGGAGGCTAAAGGCTACAGCCTCTAGCATCAGTTGCTAGTGCGCCTCTTGAGGCCAGGGGAGTGAGGTTTACATACTGCACAGCACATACCAGCTGGCTCCCGTTACACTCACCCCCCTAAACCTCACTCCCATCCGGGTCACAACACCACTGTAACTGGTCCTGCTCAACCCGCTCTGAACAGGATTCGAACCAGCATCTCCGGCATGGGAGGCTAAATGCTACAGCCCCTAGCGTCAGTCGCTAGTGCGCATCTTGAGGCCAGGGGAGTGAGGTTTACATACTGCACAGCACATACCAGCAGGCTCCCGTTACACTCACCCCCCTAAACCTCACTCCCATCCAGGTCACAACACCACTGTAACTGGTCCTGCTCAACCCGCTCCAAACAGGATTGGAACCAGCATCTCTGGCATGGGAGGCTAAATGTTACAGCCCTTAGCATCAGTCGCTAGTGCACCTCTCGAGGCCAGGGGAGTAAGGTTTACACACTGTACAGCACATACCAGCTGGCTCCCATTACACTCACCCCCCTAAACCTCACTCCCATCCGGGTCACACCACCACTGTAACTGGTCCTGCTCAACCCGCTCCGAACAGGATTCAAACTGGCATCTCCGGCATGGGAGACTAAATGCTACATCCCCTAGCGTCAGTCGCTAGTGCGCCTCTTGAGGCCAGGGGAGTGAGGTTTACATACTGCACAGCACATACCAGCTGGCTCCCGTTACACTCACCCCCCTAAACCTCACTCCCATCCGGGTCACAACACCACTGTAACTGGTCCTGCTCAACCCGCTCCGAACAGGATTCGAACCGGCATCTCCGGCATGGGAGGCTAAATGCTACAGCCCCTAGCGTCAGTCGCTAGTGCGCATCTTGAGGCCAGGGGAGTAAGGTTTACACACTGTACAGCTTCTTACCAGCTGGCTCCCATTACACTCACCCCCCTAAACCTCACTCCCATCCAGGTCACACCACCACTGTAACTGGTCCTGCTCAACCCGCTCCGAACAGGATTCAAACTGGCATCTCCGGCATGGGAGACTAAATGCTACATCCCCTAGCGTCAGTCGCTAGTGCGCCTCTTGAGGCCAGGGGAGTGAGGTTTACATACTGCACAGCACATACCAGCTGGCTCCCATTACACTCACCCCCCTAACCTCACTCCCATCCGTGTCACGGCACCACTGTAACTGGTCCTGCTCGACCCACTCTGAACAGGATTTGAACCAGTGTCTCCAGCATGGGAGGCGGGCACGCTAACGAGGAGGCCAAAGGCTGCAGCCTCTAGTGTCATTCGCTAGTGCGCCTCTTGTGGCAGGGGAGTGAGGTTTACACACACTGCACAGCACATACCAGCTGGCTCCCCTTACACATATCTCACTTCTGTGGTTAGGAACTACAACCGCAGATCCTGTACTTCCTATCATTGGATCCTTTGATCCATCTGTAAAAATCTGTCCGTCTGTCTCATAGTCTTTATAGTTAGATTCCTTAAACTCACTCACCAGATCTATACTTTTATTTCTAGCCTTGATTTGAAGCAGTTCCAAATCTACCACCAGTTTCTAGCATCCACACAAGGGTAATAGGCCATATTACATTTGGACAGAAGTCCTTTCCATGCACTCCCAAGTCTCTTGCTGCTGCATCTCCTGTCCAGCCAAAACGTAATTTTTTCAATCTCTCCCTTTCCCAGCTGGCCTGTATCACACATTTAGTTGGATGATTATCTCAATGCCCCCTCAGATTTATCCAGTAATTTACAAGCAGCTGTTTTCGGCGGAGACTCAATGGCATTTCTCCTGTCTCAACTTGAAGCGTGCACACTGGTGATATTCTCACTGCCCCTAAACATATTCTCAAAGCCTGAGCCTGTATTACATCCAACCTCGCAAGCACAGATTTTGCTGCTGATCCAAATGCCACACTCCCATAGTCTAGCCTTGATCTTATTAGAGCTACATATACAATTTTGCTCAAAAGTTTGCATACCCTGGCAGAAATTGTGAAATTTTGGCATTGATTTTGAAAATATGACTGATCATGCAAAAAAACTGTCTTTTATTTAAGGATAGTGATCATATGACGCCATTTATTATCACATAGTTGTTTGGCTCCTTTTTAAATCATAATGATAACAGAAATCACCCAAATGGCCCTGATCAAAAGTTTACATACCCTTGAATGTTTGGCCTTGTTACAGACACACAAGGTGACACACACGGGTTTAAATGGCAATTAAAGGTTAATTTCCCACACCTGTGGCTTTTTAAATTGCAATTAGTGTCTGTGTATAAATAGTCAATGAGTTTGTTAGCTCTCACGTGGATGCACTGAGCAGGCTAGATACTGAGCCATGGGGAGCAGAAAAGAACTGCCAAAAGACCTGCTTAACAAGGTAATGGGCCTTTATAAAGATGGAAAAGGATATAAAATGATATCCAAAGCCTTGAAAATGCCAGTCAGTACTGTTCAATCACTTATTAAGAAGTGGAAAATTCAGGGATCTCTTGATACCAAGCCAAGGTCAGGTAGACCAAGAAAGATTTCAGCCACAACTGCCAGAAGAATTGTTCGGGATACAAAGAAAAACCCACAGGTAACCTCAGGAGAAATACAGGCTGCTCTGGAAAAAGACGGTGTGGTTGTTTCAAGGAGCACAATATGACGATACTTGAACAAAAATGAGCTGCATAGTCGAGTTGCCAGAAAGAAGCCTTTACTGCGCCAATGCCACAAAAAAGCCCAGTTACAATATTCCCGATAACACCTTGACACGCCTCACAGCTTCTGGCACACTGTAATTTGGAGTGACGAGATCAAAATAGAGCTTTATGGTCACAACCATAAGCGTTATGTTTGGAGAGGGGTCAACAAGTATTGTGCTCCTTGAAACAACCACACCGTCTTTTTCCAGAGCAGCCTGTATTTCTCCTGAGGTTACCTGTGGGTTTTTCTTTGTATCCCGAACAATTCTTCTGGCAGTTGTGGCTGAAATCTTTCTTGGTCTACCTGACCTTGGCTTGGTATCAAGAGATCCCTGAATTTTCCACTTCTTAATAAGTGATTGAACAGTACTGACTGGCATTTTCAAGGCTTTGGATATCATTTTATATCCTTTTCCATCTTTATAAAGTTCCATTACCTTGTTGCGCAGGTCTTTTGACAGTTCTTTTCTGCTCCCCATGGCTCAGTATCTAGCCTGCTCAGTGCATCCACGTGAGAGCTAACAAACTCATTGACTATTTATACACAGACACTAATTGCAATTTAAAAAGCCACAGGTGGAAATTAAACTTCAATTGCCATTTAAACATGTGTGTGTCACCTTGTGTGTCTGTAACAAGGCCAAACATTCAAGGGTATGTAAACTTTTGATCAGGGCCATTTGGGTGATTTCTGTTATCATTAAGATTTAAAAAGGAGCCAAACAACTATGTGATAATAAATGGCTTCATATGATCACTATCCTTAAATAAAAGACAGTTTTGTTTTTTTTGCATGATCAGTCATATTTTCAAAATCAATGCCAAAATTTCACAATTTCTGCCAGGGTATGCAAACTTTTGAGCACAACTATATTTATTTCAGTGATTCAATATCAGCTCCCCATTTCACTCCTGCAAGACATCTCATTATATTTATTACTTTTTCACACTTACTCTCCACATTTCTAATATGCTCTCTCCAGGTTAATCTAGAGTCAAAATGCACTCCCAAAAAATGAAAACTTTCAACTCGTTCCAGGTTACTTCCATATAATTTCAGATTATTACCTTCCCTGATTTTCTCTCTTGTAAAAAGCATCACTTTGGTCTTCTCCACTGAAAATGTAAATCCCCATTTCATCCTCCACATTTCAACCTGTTGTGTCCCATCTTGTATTTTCTTAACTATGTGTTACACATTTCTCCCTTTTTTCCACAGAGCCCCGTCATCCGCAAACAGTAATCTTCCCATGTCCATTGGTATATTTCCAAATATATAATTTATCATCACAGGAAATAAAGTGGGACTTACAAGACTCCCCCGAGGTGTTCCATTCTCTACAGCATGTTTGCTTGACAGTTCTATTTTAACTTGGATGGACCTTCCACTCAGAAAATCCACTATCCAGTTAAAAATCTTCCCTCCAATTCCCATACCATGTAATTTAATCGTCAAAAAACACTGCCGCCACCGTCTCTTTATTTGTTTGAGCTTTTCTGACTTCATCCTCCAGACACAACACTGAATCCATTGTACCCCTTCCTCTCCTAAATCCTGTTTGGAATTCAGTCATCATCTCTCTTTTCTCCAAGAAATATATTAACCTCTCACTGACCATCCGTTCCATCAACTTACAGACATGTGATGTCAAAGCAATAGGTCTGTAGTTTGTTAGCTTACTGGCATCCTTTCCAGGTTTCCATATCGGGATAATTATCGCTTCCTTCCATCTCTCTGGTACTCTTCCTTCTTCCCACACTTTATTAAATAACCTCAACAGCCTCTTCTGTCCCTCCATACTTAAATGCTTCAACATGATGTAGCATATTTCATCTTTCCCTGGTACAGTCTTCCCAGTTTTAGCCAGCGCCTTACTTAATTGTCCCATGCTAAATGGGACATTTGGTTCATCTTCAATGCTTTCCTTTCTCCTTAGTGCCCCCAAGTTTTCAGATTTGGCTTTTTTCACTGTTTCTTCTTCCCTCCTCAGACAAGTTATTGGAGCTGTGTACATTAACAAAAGTATTTACCATCATCTCAACTTTTTCCTTATTGGTTACTGCAACCTCAAGTCCAATACTCAAGACAGGATAGCTCCACTCCCTCCTATCCCCACACATCTTTTTAATCACCCCCCACACCTCTCCTATCTGAGCGATGTTCCCAATTGAATCACAGCAGTTCCTCCAATATGTTCTTTTTGTCTGTCTAATTGTACTTCTGACTACTGCCTGAGCTTGTTTATATTCAATCATATGCTGAAAATGATGGGTTATTTTCATTAACTTAAATGCTTTATTTCTGTTTCTCACCGCTGCTTTGCATTTTTCATCCCACCATGGTACTGCTTTCCTCTTTACCTTTACTTTTAGGATTGGATTCTCATGCTGCTGATATTATACCTTGTCTTCTTTTATGCATATAATGTCTGGTTTTTCTCTACTGCTGGCTATAAACTGTTTAAAATCTTGACCATTTGCAATCAGGCTTCTTGCAATCCACTGAAGGAGTAACATGATTAATGTTATCAACCCACACATGCTGATTCTTGACTTGACTGTACATTGAGCTCATCCCTTACTGCTTCCCATTTCAACCCTACCATATCCAAATGGTGCACTGCTGCTTTAACAATAATTTGGATCCATTCGGTTTTAGATCGGACCTCAGATGCTGCATTCATCACCCCCGCTATAAATGTTACCAGTTTCTTCTTTTCACCCCATACCTTTTTCCGTTCTTGTTTTCATCCCTATTCTCTGTCATTAATCTGTTTTTTCTGTTCAGCCTTCTTAATGGCCCCTTCCTACTTTTTCCTTTACTTTTATCTGCTGCACTTCCACCTCTCACCTCATTACTTCACAACCCCAAAAGGCAACACTGTGATTACCTCCACAGTTACAGCACTTTGGTTTCACTCCCTCTCCACATTTTCCATATTCATGATCTCCACCATATCTAGCACATCTTCTCTTTCCATTACATACCTCAGCCACATGCCCAAATTCCTGGCAGTTATAACACCTCATAGGCTTAGGTATGTACTCTCTTATCTTGTATCTCATAAATCCATAATATAACTCCTTTGGGATAACCTTTGTGTCAAACTCAACCAAAATGATTTCCGTCATTTACGGAGTTATTCTGCACATTCAAATTCTCCACTAGTTCTTTCATAATAACAGTTAGAGGTACTCCAGACATCACTCCCTTGCATCCATCAACCCTCATCTCCCTCACTCTTACAACTTTTACTTATTTAATTTTTCCAACACAACAAGCAAGTTCCCATCTCCCAAAACTCTTGCATATTTCACTTCTCCAACTTGTCCTCTAATGATTTTTGTTAGCTTTAGCAGATCAACTCTCTTTACTCCCCAATCTCCTTCAAATCGTCCCACCACATTAAGCAGCCCAATTTTTGGATCTTTCTCCTCGTTTTCTCTTCCCTCACTCTCTGTTCCACCTGGGCTAACTATGTCCTTTTTCTTTCTCTTACGGTTTAGTCATAATTCGAGTCATTCTTTTTTTTACATGTATAAGCCTAAAAATAACATTATTAGACTTCTATTTTGTTTACCCTTAAAAAAACTACCATGGTTTTACTACAGTAACTAGTTTAACCAAAAAAAAAAAAAAAAACACAGCCATGGTTACCCGCAATATAACTTTAGTAAAACCATGGTTAATTTTAGTTTTTTTAAATTATTAATTAACAACAATTACAGAACATTATCCATGTTCTAACAACATATTTAACCCTTGTGCGTCAATTTAATAAAGTTACTCAGAGGTCCTTGGAGGACATAAATGTCCACATCAAAAAACTACCATAGTAATATTATATATTAATATTATTTTCCACTTTCAATTAGTTAATTTTTTTTAACCAACATCAGTCCTGATCATAACTACCAAATATTCATTCATTTGCAGGATTTTAACCCTTTAATTGCCAGTTTGTTTACATAATGTCACTGTTGTTTTACACACACACACACACACACACACACAAAACACACTCTGACATCCATACCAACACACACACACAATTTTAGCTGCATCATTTATTCAATTGTCCTGCAGTGCTCTATAATACAGCAAACAGAGAATAGGGAAAAAGCTTGTATTTGCTCCATAGGCTAAACATGTGTAAAATGGCGCCATCTGGTGGAAAATATAAAAGCCAGGGCTCTGGAAAGAAAGTCATGCTCAGCAGCTCACAAACTGTGGGGAAATTACAGATTTGCTTTGTTCTTATAATGCTTAAAACCTCTACTAAAGTCTGTTTTTGAGTCTGTAGACATACAAATTTTAAAGGATTAAAATTTTCTTTTGATCGTTGATCCAGTGACTAATTTCACACAAGACACTCATTTGTCACCACCTTTTCACCATTTGTCAACAGAAATGGTCACTGAATGAATCATTAAATGGATCTGAACAAATTTTGGTGAATGTAGTCAAAACACTCGAGCCACTTGGATCAGTTTAAATTCCACCACGCACAGCTGTCATTATTGTAACTGATTACATTTATTCAGGACCAGCTTGTGCTCAGTCTTTTATTGTCATGTGTGAAACAGAAGCTCCACAAGAAGCCCTTTATTTTTGCAGCTAATTTTGCAAAATTTTGCAATTCATTTGCAATACTGAATCTTTAAAATATAATATATTTATATAATACTTATATATTAATATATACCGTAAAATATTAATACTGCACTGTCAGTGTTGGGTTTGTGCGAGCAACCTACTAAAAGCTGTCGCCTCCACTTTTAAAATGACTGCTACACCCCTGAGCTCAAGCCTCAAAATGTCACCGTGACCAATCATGAGCAACACAGCACACACCAATGCAACATCAAACATAAATACTTCTATACTAAATACAACTAACTACAAAACACTACTGAAATATAGTAGCAAACACTTAAATATTTTGCTTAAACCAAAAAGAGTCTGTGACTTATGCACAAAGGCTGAATTGAATTTGTGATGATTTTTTTTTTTAATGAACCATCCGAACGAACTTACTAAATAAAATTAATTGTACTTCGCAAAGCTACATAGAATTGGTGAAACGTTTATTTTTAACCGGTTCAAGAATGAATTACTCAAATGTCTAAAGACTATCCAGTGGCACATGTGAAAAGACAGAGCATGGCCGGGTCTAAAGGCCTTCGCACACCAAAGGCGATGCGATATGGGAGGCGAATCACCGACGAATGGCACTTTCCCATAGAAAGCGACACGAATGTTTGACGTTAGCACATTCACGCCTTTACAATAGATGGTGCCAATCGACAAGCGATTTTACCCCGGAACAGTAAGTTGCTCAACGCACCTTTGGGCTGGTCCACCCTCCGCCCATCACAATGAGAACTAACAGGGATAATTTAGCAGAGATGGGCCACTTCTATTAAAATAAATGGGAGAAATTGGAACACTCAACCAAGGAGCTCTGAGCACCCAACGGTCAACGGATGTAGAAAGGAAGTCCCGCCTTACAGTTAAAAGAGCCAATCACCTTTTAGATACAGACATTGCTTGTCAATCAAAACCGAGAACGCACATTGTGCATTAGCTATACAAGCCGGGAAAATTTAGTTTTTTATTGCAATATGAGGTAAAGAATCACAATTTATTATACCAGTATTGTCAGATTGTACTGCTGTTTTTGAGATTTCGGTCTTTCCCCATTCAATTAGATAGGAGCTGCACTGGCATGACTGGAAATAGCGTCCCGAAAGAGTTACAAAGATGGCCGACAGTGGATTGATTTGCTCAGTGAGAATGAAAACATTCGAGACACTTGATAAACTATTTCAGTTCACAAGTAGATTGTGATGGTGTATTATAATGTATACTCAGTCTGAAGGGTGATTAGAAAGAACTGAGTGTAAAAAATAATATTAACGGTCAAAACATGTTATTTAGAACAATACTGACTATACTGTATGCAACTGAAAATTAATACACACTCAAAATGATTGTTAAACATTTTTTGGTAAAACAATGTACATCTACGTGTGTAATATTTGCCCAAAACCCTGCATGTTACTAATTAAACGTGACGAAATTTAAACGCTCCAAGAGTCTTTATAATGCAAGCAATAAAACACAGATCTCACCCAACAAAACCCATTTTTAGGTGGTTAACAACTTTTAAAAATAGCACCGAAATAACGATTTTGTGGAAACACGACCTCATTTTTGGTAAACAAATGCATTCTGAATAGAAAGTCATATATAAACTGCTGTGCACTGCAACGGACAGCAATAGTATTAATATTATACATATTTGGCAAAAGGAAAACAATTAAGATCTGTAAAGTTGTTTATTAAAAAGGTGATACAAAGGCAAAGATGCCGTGATACACTGTATATTATATTAGAGATATAAGAGAACTCGGCAAAAAAAATGCAGCAATATGAAATCAATTATGAAGACAATCCACATAAGAGCAGATCATTTTTAAAGGGTATGCAAGGCAGTGGTGAAACAAAAAATCAAACGACATGGTCTTGGTAAATTTCTCTACATGAACGATCGTACAGATCGTAGGTACATTTGCACCAGCTTGCTAATAACTCTAAATGCCAGTGTGTTCACTGATTTTTACTGACTGAACAAAATAAATAGAATGAGCTGTCGGTGTCTAGGTAGGTGGAGCTTCAGGTCACACCTACCGATGTCATGGACCAATGACAAGAAGGTGTTTAGCAACCGGTTAGAAGTTTTCCTTAAAGTTCGCCCAGGCGAACTGTTACAAACCACCAAAATGAACTCGAAAACACCTTCTTTTAGGCCACATTTGGTTCTAAATGACGTATGAAATATATTTGGGCCTTTAAGGCGGGGCTAAGAGGCCATTGGCCCCCAAGATCCCCCCAGTCGGATGGCAAAATGACCAAGGGGGACCCCTGCAGAGAACCTATTGCCCACACTAAGGTCAAAATGCCCCCACCCCCAAAGAACACAACCTTGTATCGGCCTTGGGACGAAGTTAACGCATTTGATCAGCCCATTTTCTCAGTTCGCTCGGCTGTAAAGCTGTGTGCCCAATACAATGTGACAAAAACAGCGATTAACCTTTTAATACTGCTATACCTCTACTCATTGGAAAAACATTAGTAACTACAAAAATGAAACTATCGGGAAAATAGCTTAACTACTCTCACACAACTGAAAAGTGTAGTTAGTAGCATCACTGCTTTCCAAAACTGGTCACTTCCGAGTGCTTGAAAACTTGTTCCCGTCCCTTGATGATACTACCAAATGTTTTCAGTTTAAACCATGCCTGGACCTACTTCCAAATATTCTAAAAGGACACTTGGTAACCAATTATTTTATGACAAACACCTCCGATAAATTATATAATCATTGTTCAGGTAAGAAACCACACAAACCACACATGAAACAGAACATACACAATGATATCTAAATGTTCTTTATTTGAATGTCTAAATAACTATAATATTAAGACTAGTTAAAATGTATTAGATTTCACCAGTCACAGTGAGTAAAAAAGTAATTTTACATCTATTTACAAATGTAGCAGACAGATCATGAACTAAGGAATATTAGAGCATGCAAAATCTATGCACTTTGATATTTACTCTGCGTCATCCTCGCTACAACCACCCGATTCATGCCAGTTCTTAAAACATACACGCTTGGCAACAAAGCACAAACTCACATTACAAGTCACACACACCATTGGAGTGTTTTTACGGCACGCCTTGCATTTCTTCCTTCCAAAAGTGCTGTCCCCACTGATGTACTTGGGTAGGTGGAAATTCTGAGAAAGAGATTGCTTAGGAACTCGTGCAGAGGTATGAGAAAGCCCCGTTCCTGCAAGCTCGAAACAAGTGCCTCCCGGAACTACTACTGGGTCAAAGGCTTCTGTTTCTTCACTTTGGCCATGTGCTTGTGCAAAATAAAGGCATTTACGATAGCGATGTCCACAAAATGGTAAATAAAGGATCGATACCACTTTTTTGTTTTGTGTAGAACTGTGTAATATCCAATAAGTGCATCAGACAGATCCACTCCCCCCATGTGCCTGAAATTAAAGATATGTTTGATTACAAAACTTATTTAAAAGGTACATGCAAACATGCAAAGTTCATAAATGAATAAATGTTACTAACTTATTGTAATCCAGTACTGGAGCTGGAACAGGGAAGTCCTCAACGGTCCAAACGCCATCTTCTCCCATCACCTTCCTCTTCACTGTGTCACCATTATAGGCTTTGTGAAAGGTGGCGCACATCAGCACGTCCCTCTTGTCCTTCCACTCCACAAACAGGAGGTTGTCGTCCCGAAACCAACGTATATTGCCGTGAGGAGCTGGCTTTATTGAGTGGCCTATCCTGTTTGCACGAACTGTGCCACAAGCCCAGATCTTCTTACTGAGGAGGTCCCTGAAGAGTGTAGGACTGGTGTAGGAGTTGTCCACAAACAGCTTGTAGCCAGTGCCCAACAACTTTTCATTTACCAGTGTCATGACGGAATCATAGCTAATACCTTTGCTCTACTCTTTGAGTTTCCCTCGTAAATGAAGAAGTCCCACGTGTAGCCACAGAGGGAATCTGCCAGTACAAATAGTTTGTAGCCCCATATATTGCTTAAGGCTATTTCTTGCCTTTGTTGCCGCCATTCTTTCATCAACGGAGATGTTCTGAAAGGGATGAAAATAGGACTTGCAGGCCTCTCGAATGTTCTGGTACAGCGGCTTGATCCTACACAGCCGGTCATATTCAGACGTTCCCTTCTTCTTGTCATTGTCTTCATCTTCTTTGGGATCGCTGATATGAAGAGCACCAGAGATGGTGATAAATTTCCTACCAGACATAATTTGAGTAGGATACGGCAGCTTGTAGATGTTAGATGTTCTCCAGTTGTCTGCCAATGTGGAACATTTCAACAGACCCATGTAAATGAGAAAAGAACAATTCAAAGAACTGTAGAGGACTGAATGATGCGGTGGTGACCAACTGTGGGCCAGGAGTTCGGCGAGGTACAAACGACGGTCTAGGGGGTTCAATATCAGGCTCATCTACTCCGCGGCACTTACCATTGGACATTCTTTTTGAAAATGGAAGGGACCGTCTACCAGTGCTTTTCCTGTCTTTCCCTTGGCCACTTTCTACAGAGGCAGGTGAAGCAGATTTCAAAGACTTTGCTAGAGATGGTGATCTGGAAGACAGACCAGATCTCTTCCTCTTTTGTAGGGTGGCCTTTGGACTCCAGTCCTCATCAGAGAAGGCATCGTCGCTTGAAAGACTACGGCAAGATTAAAGAAGCAAATGGCTTTAGTGATGTACAGACGCAACATTTCACATTCAAATCACATTTTCTTTGTTTTTAAATTTTAATATTAAAAGTCAGAAATGTCATGTGGTGTAACTGTACAATTGAACTTTGCACTGCAACACTTATGTTACTGTCTTAAGATGAATCGCTTATGTTGTATCCTTCCTCATTTTGTAAGTCGCTTTGTATTGTGAATGTGAATTAAAAGCTGACATTCTTAAAAGACAGATGTTGAAACATTTGCAAAAAAATTTCCCAACATGTAGGTAGTCATTTTGTTGATCAAAAACAAAAATAATTATAATTTCGTCGTTTTGAAAACGTTGTCGTCTGTACGCGAAACTTTTCAAAAACGCAAAGGAAAAACTTTTCCGTTTTTAGTACATCATTGTCGTGTAAACGTACCCTAAATTTAAGAACAATAAAAGTCAGTAGGCAATCCTCACAAGCTGTGGCATGCAAAAAAAATCAGTGGGGTGATCAAAAGGAAGAAGAAATAAATGACAAGATAACAAGTGCATAATAGGCAAGAAATGCTTCATCGTCAGTATTATGTATAAATAATTGCTTTTATAAAATTACCTTTGTAATAGTGGAACATTTGTAAGTTCCGATCAGCAACATGGACATATTTTGGCCTTTAAGGCCCAGGTATACTTAGTTTTTCTGCGTTCCAGATCAGTCGAAAGCGTTGCCTTTTACAGTATACTGTTTTGACCGCAAGCGAGTATGAATGCATTTGACACATGCGCACTACAACTGCTTTGTGATACTCTTTTAGAAGTCAACAGCAAATGCATGCACCGCTGATGCACACGTAAGAGGACTGTCTGCGTGTCGAGAAAATCTGGAGACTGCAGACTGTGCTGATGATGAAATTTGCGTCATGCATATTGAGCGTGGAGCGATCAGCAACGAGACAACCAAAGTATACTTTCGCCTTTTTAGCCGGTAAGAACGTCGGCTTGGGTTTACTTTAGTTTTTTGCATTCCAGATCAGATTTTTAAAAAATTTATTTATCTTTTTATCCCCAATTTTGGAATGCCCAATTCCCACTACTTACTAGGTCCTCGTGGTGGCGCGGTTACTCACCTCAATCCAGTTGCCTCCGCTTCTGAGACTGTCAATCCGCGCATCTTATCATGTGACTCGTTGTGCATGACACCGTGGAGACTCACAGCATGTGGAGGCTCATGCTACTCTCCACGATCCACGCAAAACTTACCACACGCCCCATTGAGAGTGAGAACCACTAATCGCGACCACGAGGAGGTTACCCCATGTGACTCTACCCTCCCTAGCAACCGGGCCAATTTGGTTGCTTAGGAGACCTGGCTGGAGTCACTCAGCACGCCCTGGATTCGAACTCGCGACACCAGGAGTGGTAGTCAGCGTCAATACTCACTGAGCTACCCAGACCCCCGCCATTATTATTATTGCTATTATTATATATTTAAAAAGTATAATGAGAGATGCAAAAAAGATGAGGGCACAGAGCATGGTAGTAACAGAGAAGGCTAATGAAGATTTTCAGAAACAACAAACACAAATAGAGTACTTCTCTGTTTAAACATTTGCACAAAATCCGTTTAAGTGCTGAAAGATTTGGTGCTAGATAAAAAGTCGAAATATTTTAGATGAAAATGGTGCAATAAAGAAAGCCTTCCCATCAGGTGGTGCTCTAAATGTGTCTTTATCTATTTAAACTTCATGTTGTCATGGATACAGCCAATTGTTCTGAACAGAAATACATTAATATTGTTGCTTTTTGTCACACCTACCAAACCAGTAATATGAAGGGTTGATTTTATTCTGAGCTCTATCAAAAACAAAGCTAACAGATTTTACTTGATAAAATGTAAAACCAAGGCATTGACTTTTTTTTTTTTTTTAAATGAGCAAGTACAATGAGCAGGAAAGATCATTTCAACATTGTAGACATTTGTATCTATTGAAATATTTTGGTTAAGCAAATTTAGAGTTTTGGTTTTTGCACTAGGGCACCTGTTGTCTTTGAAAATGTTGCATAAGGTACATGGTTTTTGGCTCAAGAGGCCCTAACATCTAAAATATCTAGTATTTCACATGGAGGGAATTATATTACGAATGCTAATTCTCAAATGAGTTTACAACAGGTCATTACATTAAAAATTTAGATGCCGTTTGAGCACACTGAAACAGTAAGAAAGAGAGCGAGAGATGGAGCATGCGTTCATGCAGATCAGTGAACTCAGATAAAGTGGATAGTGTGTACGTGCGAGTGTGTCCTGAAACAGGTTTTCCAACAATAGTAACTCTCCACCCCATCCTGGTTGGACTTTAAAAGCCCAGCCTCTCTCCGCAAGGACACTTGTTCGCTCAGGTCTGCCCACCTGTTCTCATCTGAAACATCTTCCATTTTAGCCCTCCGCTGTTCACTTACTCATTCCTTCTCGAGCCATGAGTCTAAGAAACAAGCGCATCAGTTCCAGCAGCTCTGTGAGGAGCAGCGGGAAAATGGGAGGTTATGGCTACAGCAGTCTCAGCGGGATATCTCTGGGAGCATCTGCCCCGAGCTTCAGCACCAGCTCAGCCTACCTTGGGACTCCCATCGCCAGCGTCTCGGTCAACAAGAGCCTGTTGGCGCCCCTCAACCTGGAGATCGACCCCAACATCCAGATGGTGCGCACACATGAGAAGGACCAGATCAAATCACTGAACAACCGCTTCGCCACCTTCATCGATAAGGTACAGTTGGGTCTATTGTTCCCTGAGATGGTAGAGTGTGATAAGTTAGTGGAAGTGTATACTGAGACGCTTGACATTTTGTTGAGTCCCTTCAAAAGGTAGAGGTCTTTATATTGGTTTAAATCAATGCAGAATCTTATTGGTGATGATGATTGTCTCTACAAATGATCATCTTTTACAGCATGTTCATACCTCTGAGGGCCTCAGGAGCTTTCACTCTTTGGTAGACTTAAATGAAAATGATAGTTCTGTAGCACGACCTACTTCTCTGAAGCCTGTAACCTGATAAAAAGTAGGTCAGATCTGACCAATCATCGAAGACAGCACTATTCCACAGAGCATGAAGGAAGCTTTTGTGTGCCGGAGGACAATGCAACCAAATCCCAAGAGCCCGCTGGACTGAAATCGACACTTCAATCGCATTGCAGTACAACCAAGTCACTGTTGTGGGTCGGGGCAGGGTTGAGTCCTCCAACACGGGCCTTAGGTCAGCTTTTAAAGTGCTTGAAATTAAGGATTTGCAAGTAAAGAACCCATCTATGTCAGCCACTACTCTCTGGAGTGTTACGGTGTTGCTAATGTGGAGTCATATTGCTCTGTTAATGAGTCTGGCAGGTTGGACATCAATTAAAAGCGGTCAGGCTTTCAGGATGTGCAGTGGACTGACAAACCCTCAAAGAAGAGCCTCTTAAAATGCTGAAATTCCACAGAAAGAGACTTTCTTCTCTGTTCAAACAGAGAGATGACAGAAATACAGGAAAAGAATAACTTTTGTAGCAGACCTCCAGTCAAACACTGAGCTAATTCAGAGGGTTTTTAGTCGACAATGTTCACAGTGTGTTCCTCTAACTTACAAGTTAAACTGACAACATAAAATACTCAATATATCAATAACAAGCCAACCTGTAGAAAGAGAACATACCACTTAGCTTCAATGCTTCAGGTTCTGATTTCTACTGAATTCTAGTCAACATCAATATATCAATATTTGGAGAGGGTAAATAGGAATAGCGCCATACTTCGATGGTTACTTTGATCACAATTCTTCAGATGATACTATAGATAATCACTGCCTGAGGATATTATTTCAGTCAGAGCACATCAAAGAGAGAGATGCCATGATACGGAACCCATTCATTTTCCGGAGAAAAAAAATAATAAATGAAATCCATATTTGATTGTAAAACTAATTTTTAAAAACTGACATTCAGCATGTGGTAATTCACAAAAAATACTTACATGAACAAGTGCTAATCTGAAGTGCTAAAAATCCACCGTTCAAGTGAAGATTACACAGGTCAGATTCTCAGGGTCCGAATTTGGTTGCTTTCTTTTCTTTTTTATAATTTTATCACTTTTCTCCCAATTTGGAATGCCCAATTCCCACTACTTAGTAGGTCCTCTTGGTGGCACGGTTGCTCACCTCAATCCGGGTGGCGGAGGACAAGTCTCAGTTGCCTCCGCTTCTGAGACAGTCAATCCGCGCATCTTATCACGTGACTCGTTGTGCATGACACCGCGGAGACTCACAGCACGTGGAGGCTCATGCTACTCCCCGCGATCCACACACAACTTACCACACGCCCCATTGAGAGCAAGAACCACTAATCGTGAACACGAGGAGGTTACCCCATGTGACTCTACCCTTCCTAGCAACCGGGCCAATTTGGTTGCTTAGGAGACCTGGCTGGAGTCACTCAGCACACCCTGGATTCGAACTCATAACTCCAGGGGTGGTAGTCAGCATCAATACTCGCTGAGCTACCCAGGCCCTGTTGCTTTCTTTGCTTTAAATCTTCCATTTTATCATTTATCTACCCGCCTATCTACATTCCAAAAGACAAATTTATAGTAAAATAATAAATATCTGAACACCAAATTATTAATAAAATTTTTTAAGAGATGTAACGATGTATCGGCCAAACATCCGTATAGGCCGATTGTTTAAAAGAAAAGCTGAAGACCAGGGCCGATTATGTCCTGTTAAAAAACATGGAAGACTTAGAGAATATGTAGAGAATAATTCAAATGTCTTTCAAAGTTGTAGAATTATCAGTGATTTGAAACAAGGTAGCAAAAAAAGCAGAACCACCAAACTATCAGTATCTGTATCGGCAGATGTTATTCTACATAATTGGATATTGGTATCGGCACACAAATAATGTATCAGTGCATCCCAACAATTTATTTTCACCTCTACAGGTGCGCTTCCTGGAGCAGCAGAACAAGATGCTAGAGACAAAATGGGATGTTCTGCAGTGTCAGACCCCGGGTCGGTCCAGCGTCGAGCCCATGTTTGAGGCTTACATGGCCAACTTGCGCAGACAGTTGGATGTGGTCAACAACGACAGGACGAAGTTGGACGGAGAACTGCGGAACATGAAGGGTCTGGTGGAGGACTTCAAACACAAGTATAGTGTTCAGATGTATACTCAAGTATACATACGTGTCTAATGGAAAAACCAGCCAACCTGGTCTCATAGAATCATGTTACTATGCCTACATTTTTGCAAAACAATTTTTACGTGGCTTCTTGTAAGTATCGTGGTGGTTTCCTGGTGAAATGAGCACTTGACACAATACAACAACAATGACTTTTATTCACTTTCACACAAATCACAAGTAACTATAGCGCATGACTCATTTTAATGTTTGCATTCCAAAATCAACTACATTTCCAAGCTTGTTCATGTGCGATCAAACTGCGCGGTAGCTCAAATGATAGAGTGTTGCGCTTGCGATGCAAAGGACTGCGCGGTAGCTCAAATGATAGAGTGTTGCGCTTGCGATGCAAAGGACTGGAAACCTGAAGAGCATGTGAATTGACATGTGAGCTGAAAGTGTCATGGAAGCACCCAAAAATGACATTTTTCATCTCACATTCACTTTCTGACACTGTCGGTTAGATTTAGGTTTAAGGTTTACGGTTGGGAGGTAGGTTTTATTGAAAATTGTACTCGCTTTCAGCGTCACGTAGTGGACTTTACACCCCTAACCTGCCACGGTATACGTGTAATAAACCATGTAATATTATTTTGCAAAATTTCCCACAGTTACGTCATTTACATCAGGCTGTATCCAGCTCTTTGCTAAGCACTGAAATATCTACTTTGTTTCCTCTTCGATTTAGATATGAAGACGAGATCAACAAAAGGAACAACCTGGAGAACGACTTTGTGATTCTGAAAAAGGTTTAAACTCTTGATGTTTATGGTTAAAGGTCAAAAATTGTACATGTTTACTTATGAAACACAATGCAAAAGGTATGACCTCATGGTGATGAGGGGTTAGGATAGGGTACCAGAGGAAAAAAGGTGGACTTAGGACCAGAGAAAGTTAAACTTTCACAATACTTTCGATAACAAGGACCCAAGGAGAGGGAACAATGGAAAGTTTAGGAGTGGTAAAGCACTCCTCAATTTGAGCCTGGAGGGATCAAATCACCACCGACAAAAGCCTGGGTGGAGACACAGCATTACTTATACACTGTAGTAGATCCATTTTCAATAGCCTACAGTGAAGCATACAGTTTTTTTCCTGGTGGGCGACATCATGCAGATTAGTCCAAATTTTCAAATAATCTTCAAGACCACTTCACCAATTAGCTGGTTTACGGTTGGTGCTGAACTGCGCAGGACTTGGCCCTCTGAACACGGAACTGAACAGCACTGATCTACAAGATGTAGCTCTATTCATAGATTGACATGAGGTACTATGGCGTCCAATGCCAAAGTAAGACACAAGTTCTTTAGGGTTGAAATCGAGAATGAAAAGCTGAGTGCTGTATGTCCCACAGGATGTGGACTCGGCGTATCTGGTGAAAGCTGACTTGGAGGATAAAGTTGGTACCCTGACTGATGAGATCAACTTCCTGAGGACCATCTACGAAGAGGTGATCCACACACATACCCCTGTATAGAGTCTAACCAAAAGAAATATCTAAACCAATCTGGTTTGCTAGAAATATAGTGTTTGCAGTAAGATTTGGAATCATTTGGAATTGGGTTTTTGAGTACCTCCATACGTGGTTTTTGTGATTCGATCGCAAAACACTTTGGAGCTCGTCAACACCTGTATTTAGCACTGACCACTTGTGATCAGATCACCCGAAACACACCTTAATACCAGGTGAAAATGGGGTCTTCGTGATTTCCACTCAAAACGTAAATTATGTTGCTCCTGGTGTAATTTAAGAAAGATGTGGTCTGTATGATAATTAAGGTATTCAATTGTCTGGATTGGTCCTCGATGGCCCACTCTGGCTCCCATTCTACAATTGATGACCCTTTGCCCAGGGTGGCATCCCCTAGTGGTGTGACTGTTTCTTTGTCTCTATAAAGATAGAGTCATTCTAAGGAAATCAGGTCAAGCAGAATAGGGATTGGAATGGTAACGAATTTAACGATTCTGTTTCGTTCCTTTATTCCAATAGCAATTATTTGAGGTTGTCTATTTTTTTTTTGTCTGTGTTCTTTCTCATCACATTAAATTCAGAAGGCAAGCTCAAAAAACACATTTCTAAATAATGTTTTTTCACGATCAGGAGCTGCGTGAGATGCAGGCCAGCATTACAGACACGTCCGTCGTCGTGCAGATGGACAACTCGCGAAGCCTTAACATGGATCACATCGTGGCTGAAGTCAAGGCTCAATATGAGGAGATCGCAGCCAAGAGCCGTGAAGATGCTGAATCCTGGTACAAGTCCAAGGTGGATAAAAATGCAAACTTTCTTCCAGAGTATCTGAAAATTGGTTGATTTTTGTCTTAAATTATGTGTACTGAAATTGTGCCTGATGGATTGTACGGATTCGTTTTTTTCACCTCGTTCTACTCAGTTTGATCAGATGTCCTCTCAGGCCATTCAGTACAACGATCAACTGCGAAACGCTAAAGGGGAGATCGCAGATATCAACCGTATGATCAATCGCTTGCAAAGCGAGCTCGAGGTCATTAAATCTCAGGTGAGAAATGTACTCCAAGTATTTATTTACCTTCAACCATGATGGTCATTAACTCTTGATGCACTAAATATTGTAGCGTGCTAACCTGGAGAACCAGATCGCGGAGGCTGAGGACCATGGTGAGATGACGGTGAAGGAGGCCAAAGGTCGCATCAAAGACCTGGAGGAGGCGCTGCAGAGAGCCAAGCAGGACATGGCCCGCCAGCTCCGCGAGTACCAGGAGCTCATGAATGTCAAGTTGGCGCTGGATATTGAGATCGCCACCTACAGGAAGCTATTGGAGGGCGAGGAGGACAGGTTACAGACTCTTCAGCATGTCTTATAGCACATAAGAGGAGTGGAACTTAACTGGTTACATTGATAAATATTGATTCATTCTTCTTTTTTATGCCTCTCACAGAATTGGGCATCAATCCATTGTGAACATCCAGTCTGTCCCCAACTACAGTGAGTCCTAAAGTGACATTTTACATTACAATGGCCACAATATAATTTAAATTAAAACATTTATAAAATATACATGACTATATAAATCTTCTAAATGGAATTCTGGCAATGTGTATTAAATATGTGTAACTGATTTGACATTAAACAGTGTTTTAGAACACGTACCATGTGATCATACATTGACCTAATCTAAAAATGTAACATTATATTTTACCTTCTCTTCACAGGTTCCAAATCGTCAAATGGTTATCAGCAGAGCAGCTCTCCTTCCCCGAAAATCCTGATCAAGACTGCTGAAACCAGAAACAACACCAGATTCAGTACTCACTAAAAGTCTGAATTACAATCAAAATAATAGAAAATACTATACTATAGCTGTGACAGTTATCCTTAAGTCAAAAGACCCTATTTACTTTCTTATATATTCCAGGTCTTATTGTGCACACCATTTTGTAATTTTTTGTCAAGACAAAATAACTTGCTCTGCCTCTGAAACGACTAATAGCAATTTGCTTTGGTAGGCCAAAAAAAAGGAATATTCCGGGTTTAATAGAAGTTAAGCTCAATCGACAGCTTTTGAGGCATAATGTTGATTACCACTAAAATTAATTTCGACTCGTCCCTCATTTTCTTAAAAAAAAAAAGGCAAAAATCGAGGTTACAGTGAGGCACACTGGAAGTCAATGGGGCCAATTCGTAAACGTTAAAATAAGTTTCAAAAGTATAGATACAAGACGTAAACAATATGAGTGTTAACACGTTTTAGTGTAATAGAATCGCTTCCTAACCGCATCTGTGTAGCGCCATAAACCTTAAAACGACTGTAAAAAAAAAAAAACAGTGATTTAAAAAAATTTACAGGTCAAATAATTTAGAAGAATTAATGTATGTGCTTTTATAAAATTATAAACTTCACATTTCTACCTTTAAACCCTCCAAAAATTGGCCCCATTGACTTCCATTTTAAGTGTCTCACTGGAACGTCGAATTTTGCTTTTTTGTGTGTTAATACACATTATGCCACAGATTCTGTCAATTGAGCGTAACTTGTCTTGGAATATTCCTTTAAGGCAACTTTTGTAGGTAATGCAGCCATCTGAAAATCTTGCAAACAGTTAACGCAGTAATTTAGTTCACACTGATGTAATAAAGGTTATGGCAATAATAGCAAATGAAAATAGATTTGAAAAAGCAGCATTACCTTTGGGATATGTGGAGATGTTCTGGAGGGTGAACCTGATCTTCAGCCTCCACATCCTTGTTAAGAGAACCTCCTAAAAAATGGGTGCCGGTGGTGTTTCAGGAGGGGAGTAATACTCCACATCATCAGTAAAATGGGTTGTTTCATGTTGGCTTTAAATGTTGAAGTAGTTTTATTTTTGTGAATCAATGGGTGGAATCAGAAATAAATGTTCTTAATTATCGAAGACCTTGTGTCTTTACAACAAAAATAAAAATAATAATAATAATAATGAAATTGTGGAATCATTTATTCTACAGAATGAAATTATTTTATTATTTTGTCAATAAGCGTCTTCAAACCACATTATGTAAAAATCTGATAATCTCTAAAATAATGTACATATTTAACCCTTGTGCGTCAATTTAAAAAAGTTACTCAGAGGTCCCTTAGAGGACAAAAATGTCTGTCAAAAAACTGCCATCATAATATTATATATTAATATTATTTTCCACTTTCACTGACTTAGATTTTTTAACCAATATCAGTCCTGATCATAACTACCAAATATTCATTCATTTTCAGGATTTTATCCCTTTAAATGTCAGTTTGTTTACATAATGCCACTGTTGTTTTTTTACACACACACTCAATACACACATACAAAACACACTCTGACATCCATACTAAGACACACACACAATTTTAGCTGCATCATTTATTCAATTGTCCTGCAGTGCTCTATAATACAGCAAACAGAAAATAGGTAAAAAGCTTGTATTTGCTCCATAGGCTAAACATGAATAAAATGGCGCCATCTGGTGGAAAATATGAAACATGTAAATTTTGAAGCCAGGGCTCCGGAATGAAAGCATAATATCATAGAATTCATGATTTTATGCTTTAATGGCACTGGGATCAAATATTACAGTTTTAATAGGTTTCAATGGGGACATTTTTGTCGAAAAAACAAAAATGAAAAAGACAGAAAAGTCCCGAAGGTCGCACAAGGGATAAATAAGATGAATGAAGAACACAAAACATACAGGCGAACAAACACTTACCCTCCTGAGTAGCAAGAAATGTGGGTCTGAAATATAACACCAAATGAGCCCCATAGACTTTTATCAACAGAGAAATACAAGAAGCTGATTCTGTGAGACCTGCTGAAATGTAACAATAATTTGTCTTCTGGCTACAGATAAATACACATATAGGACAGTATGCACTGTGTGACACCAAAACATGATATGACGATAATATTCTTCAGGTCTCAACATGTTCCCTGATCTCAGCTTGAAGCTACATAAACCGAGAGGCGGATACAGACACTACCATCAGCCTTCAGGACAAACCTGTGTTTGAGGAACATGAGTAAAAGCAGCTGAAATACTGGTTTCAGTTTTACTGTAATCCTAGAGATGAGAATGAGAGTAATATTAGTGGAAGAGACAACTGAATATGATATCTGAAAAGGCACTGAGGGGTTAACATGATCTCAAATCAAATAAACCTAATTTCCACCAAATTAATGAAAAGAATCTGAATCGGGAGACACATGGACTATTGTAGAGGAATGGCACCATGATGGTCGTGATGCTTCCCTCAGTTCTTTCAAAGTTGACCAATGTCTGAAACACAGGGTGGTGTATGAGAAAATAAGCAGTTAATAGACATATATTAAAAGCTTAATATAATATATATATAAATGTGTATAATACAGTACTGAAAATGATTAACCCTTGTGCGACCTTCGGGACATTTTTGTCTTTTTCATTTTTGTTATTTCGATCATTTTGTCTGTGTTAATGCCAATGGCATAAATTTAGCCAAAGGTGTGTATTTTGGGGTGGATTTTGATATTTCAGCCTCAGTTCCTATAATACATCTATAATACACTGTGTACACAAAATAGTTACACTCAGGACCTTCAGGACAAAAATGTCCCCATTGAAACCCATTAAATACAATGCAATATTTGATCCCAGTGCCATTAAAGCATAAAATCATGAATTCTATGATATTATGCTTTCATTCTGGAGCCCTGGCTTCAAAATTTACATGTTTAATATTTTCCACCAGATGGCGCCATTTTTCTCATGTTTAGCCTATGGAGCAAATACAAGCTTTTTCCCTATTTTCTGTTTGCTGTATTATAGAGCACTGCAGGACAACTGAATAAATGATGCAGCTAGAATTGTGTGTGTGTGTTGGTATGGATGTCAGAGTGTGTTTTGTATGTGTGTATTGAGAAGTGTGTGTGTAAACAGTGGCATTATATAAACAAACTGGCATTTAAAGGTTTAAAATAATGAAAATGAATGAATATTTGGTAGTTACGATCAGGACTGATGTTGGTTAAAAAATTAACTCATTGAAAGTGGAAAATAATATTAATATATAATATTATGGCAGTTTTTTGACGCGGACATTTATGTCCTTAGATGTCCTTAGAGTAACTTTTTTAAATTGATGCACAAGAGTTAAAGTTGACCCTGAAAATAATAAAAACAATGTGAACATTTTTAAATGGGTGGCGTAAACAGTCAGTTTACCCCTCTGAAAGACGAGCATCTTAAAAGCTTTATAAAATGTATAAACTTGTCATAACAGTGGGGAAACCCAAAGCTTTATTTTGAGTGATTGATCCATCACTGGTGGTTAAAATTGTTATTTTAACTTTACATTTCATATCCCTTAATACCCCATTGCTCCAATGTGGTGAAAGCCATTTCTAAGTTAAGCCTTAATCGAATTTCTATGGCTTTCATTCATTCTGGAGCGTCACCACAACATCATAATAACTCGATACAAAACCGCAAGCAGTAATTTAACTTTAAACATCCAATTAACCTTAACTATGCCAAGCTAAGATAATTACCACTGAACCGCACAATTTAGCAACGACATCCACTTTTCTGTCAATAAACATTTCCAAACAGGTCTGCCTTCTGCATTTTGGCTGCAGTTTATTTTTTACATGATGTTTATGGGGCAGTAGTATATTACCGAACACTGAGAAAACAGTCACTGCCTTATTTCAAGTTCATTAAAAACAAGAAAGCTTCTCTGCTTGTAACTGGTAAAACAAAATACATTTTTAAAACAATAACAACAACAACAACCCATAATTTTATTGTTTATGGCCGGCTCGGAGTGCTAAACTTACAGTTAGGGTTTAGGGTCAGTCTTATAGATCGTGATCTTCACTCTAATTATAAACGTATATTTGTCCTCTATTATCGTGTCCTGAACAGCAGAAGACTTCTGTCCCATGTTGTATTACCAAAGCTCTGCACTAGCTCCATGCCGCACTGCTTTTCCAAGTACTCTTTAGCATGAGCTGCCATGTCGCCACGAATCTCAAGAGTCTTGAAGTGTTCAAAGTCGCTGCGCCCAAGTTTGCGTAACCGCCGTGCAGCAGAGCGGTAACACTTCCATGGCTGCACTTCCAGCAGAAGATACTCGCCGAGAGATGCGAGTCTGGAGAGGAGAGACAGCAACGCAGAGTCTCCGTGATTCAAATGCACCCACATAGTCACCGCAAAACAGGTGCACAGGTGGAAACGAGCACTTCCAAATCTCTCTAGGTAAGACTCCAGCACCGTCTGGCTCTCTCCATCATCTGTGATATCCAGAGGGATAAACTGGATATTCTGGGGAAAGGGGTTGGAGTTCTGCGCCCGAAGGATGAGATCTGGGTCCAGGTCAAATCCAAGCAGATGAACTTCTCTTTTATCGTCACTTCCAGAAGTCTGCTCATGTGATAGATGTTTATACAGAGCAACAGACAGGTCCTGTCAAACAGGGACAATAATACACATGTTGGTGATAAATATAGAATGTTATTCTGAATATATAGCTCATTTTCCCTTCTTAAAACAATTCTACATACACAAACTGATCAAAGAAGATGTAGTAGTAAAGTTAATTGGTTCTTGCTGGGGTCTAATTGACCTCAAACACAAAAGAGCATTATTTACTATACTGGGTAACAGAACAGTTAATATTGATAAAAAAAAAATAGGGAGTAAAACAGAGGGTTAATATCTGTCAGCTGGGTTGTAAATAGTTCAGAGGAAAAGATGTAAAAATCTGAAGGGTAACTACTAAGTTAAAGGAATATTCCGGGTTCAATTCTATGGAGTTATACATGTGCCACAATTCCTCATGCGCAAAATTATATTTTGAGTGCACAAAAATGTTCTGCACACGCAAGATGATATTTTGAGTGCAAAAAAATATTTCTGCATGCGCAAGATGAAATTTTGAGCGGACAAAGATTTTTATGCACGCGTAAGATGATATTTTGAGCGCACAAAAACGTTTATGCACGCGTAAGATGATATTTTGAGCGCAAAAAAAATTTTATGCACACATAAGATGGTATTTTGAGCGCACAAAAATGTTTATGCACGCGTAAGATGGTATTTTGAGCCCACAAAAATGTTTATGCACTCGTAAGATGGTATTTTGAGCCCACAAAAATGTTTATGCACGCGTAAGATGGTATTTTGAGCGCAAAAAAATGTTTATGCACGAGTAAGATGGTATTTTGAGCGCACAAAAATGTTTATGCACGCGTAAGATGGTATTTTGAGCGCACAAAAATGTTTATGCACGCGTAAGATGGTATTTTGAGCGCACAAAAATGTTTATGCACACGTAAGATGGTATTTTGAGCGCACAAAAATAAAATGTTTATGCACGTGTAAGATGATATTTTGAGCACACAAAAATGTTTATGCACGCGTAAGATGGTATTTTGAGCGCACAAAAATGTTTATGCACGCGTAAGATGATATTTTGAGCGCACAAAAATGTTTATGCTTGTGTAAGATGATATTTTAAGCGCACAAAATTTTTTGTGCATGCATAAGATGATATTTTGAGCGCACAAAAAATGTTCTGCATGCACAAGATGGTATTTTGAGCGCACAAACATGTTTATGCATGCATAAGATGATATTTTGAGCACACAAAAATGTTTATGCACACGTAGATGATATTTTGAGCGCACAAAAATGTTTATGCACGCGTAGATGTTATTTTGAGCAAACAAAAATTTTTATGCACATGTAAGAAGTTATTTTGAGCGCACAAAAAAAATTCTGCACACGTAAGATGGTATTGTGAGCGCACAAAAATGTTTATGCACGCGTAAGATGATGTTTTGAGCGCACAACATTTTTTATGCACGCGTAAGATGATATTTTGAGCGCACAAAAATGTTTATGCTTGCGTAAGATGATATTTTAAGCGCACAAAATGTGTGCATGCATAAGATGATATTTTGAGCGCACAAAAAATGTTCTGCATGCACAAGATGGTATTTTGAGCGCACATACATGTTTATGCATGCATAAGATGGTATTTTGAGCGCACAAAAATGTTTATGCACGCGTAAGATGATATTTTGAGCGCACAAACATGTTTATGCACGCATAAGATGATATTTTGAGCGCACAAAAATGTTTATGCACGCGTAAGATATTTTGAGCACACAATTTTTTATGCATGCTTAAGATTATATTTTGAGCGCGCAAACATTTTTCTGCACGTGCAAGATATTTTGAGCACACAAAAAATTATTTTGCATGCACAAGATGATATTTTGAGCACACAAAAAATGTAATTTCATAATGATAGAAATAATACAATTTGTTAGTATAACTCCATACAATAAAAGTTAAGCTCAATCGACAGCATTTGTGGCATAATGTTGATTACCACAAAAAATAATAATAAAAAAAGCACAAATCTGTGTTCCAGAGAGACACTTACAATGGAAGTCAATGGGGCCAATTTTTGGAGGGTTTAAAGGTAGAAATGTGAAGTTTATAATTTTATAAAAGCACTTACATTATTCTGTTAAAACTCATGTATTATTGAGCTTTAAAGTTGATCAAATCGCCGTGTTTATTCGTCATGCAATTACGTTGTAAAATTGGACATAAATATACACAGATGCGGTTAGTAAGTGATTTTATCACACTGAAATAATGATTAACACACATTTTGTTTATGTCTTGTGACTATACTTTTGAAACTGTGAGTATTTTAATGTTTACTGATCACTTCCATTTGTACTTTTACTGGGACTCCATGGTTTAAAACATCACATTTCTTGATTTTAACACTAAATGAGAAGAATTGTTCACTTCTCACCCCTGAGTTGCACCCCACATCCAGTATCAACACAGTTTGACTGCTGATGTGCTCAAGCAGTGATGCTGGGATCAAACTGACGCGGTTCTGCGGTGGGTTGAAGGAGTAATAATTGATGAAGTTTCCATACGGCGCAGCTCCTGGATCTTCATTCTCCACATGTTCCTCTGAGCTCACCTCCATCATGTCTGTGTAACAGTTAAACTCATCCGGAAGGGTCGTGTTGCCATGGAAACATTCCTTCCTGATATTGCATTCATTTACATCAATGTATAGGTAAAATAATAAATGCAGGAATTTAGAGACATTTGAGTCAGTCTGTCAGTGTGTTAGCTCTCAAATGTGCAAATCGTAAACACTGGAATATTGCGTGGGGAAAAACCGCACTTACAACATTTGTCCCTTCTGGTTTCCCATAGAGTTTCGAAATGAAACTGCGCATGCGCATGGAACCCACGTGCCCCCTGACGTTGAAAACACAGCTGCATTTCCTGAGAAATTACACAGGTTGAGTCACATCCTTGAAATTTTATGGAAATGTAGTAAAGTCAAACTATTTAAGACTTTATAAGGATGGTATTTGTGTAGAATTAAGATGCATGTAGGCTGTTTTAGTGGAAAGATTCGAAAAGTGGTTCAGGAAATAAAGCAGAGATCCAAATTCACAACGATTAAGTTAAAAACTATAGCGAAATAAAACTAACCAATAACAAGTACCATAGTAATAACATGGTATTTAGATATGCATCATGATTAACACATGGTTTTTGGACATGTACTGTGGTAAAGATATGGTTTTTGGACATGTTCCGTAGTAAAGATATGGTTTTTGGACATGTTCCGTAGTAAAGATATGGTTTTTGGACATGTGTCATGGTAAAGATATGGTTTTTGGACATGTACCATGGTAAAGATATGGTTTTTGGACATGTGTCATGGTAAAGATATGGTTTTTGGACATGTGTCATGGTAAAGATATGGTTTTTGGACATATACCATGGTAAAGATATGGTTTTTGGACATGTACTGTGGTAAAGATATGGTTTTTGGACATGTTCCGTAGTAAAGATATGGTTTTTGGACATGTACCGTGGTAAAGATATGGTTTTTGGACATGTGTCATGGTAAAGATATGGTTTTTGGACATGTACCATGGTAAAGATATGGTTTTTGGACATGTGTCATGGTAAAGATATGGTTTTTGGACATGTGTCATGGTAAAGATATGGTTTTTGGACATATACCATGGTAAAGATATGGTTTTTGGACATGTACCATGGTAAAGATATGGTTTTTGGACATGTACTGTGGTAAAGATATGGTTTTTGGACATGTTCCGTAGTAAAGATATGGTTTTTGGACATGTACCGTGGTAAAGATATGGTTTTTGGACATGTGTCATGGTAAAGATATGGTTTTTGGACATGTACCATGGTAAAGATATGGTTTTTGGACATGTGTCATGGTAAAGATATGGTTTTTGGACATGTACCTTGGTAAAGATATGGTTTTTGGACATGTACCGTGGTAAAGATATGTTTTTTGGACATATACCATGGTAAAGATATGGTTTTTGGACATGTACCATGGTAAAGATATGGTTTTTGGACATGTACCTTGGTAAAGATATGGTTTTTGGACATGTACCGTGGTAAAGATATGTTTTTTGGACATGTACCGTGGTAAAGATATGGTTTTTGGATATGTACCATGGTAAAGATATGGTTTTTGTACATGTGCCATGGTAAAGATATGGTTTTTGGACATGTACCATGGTAAAGATATGGTTTTTGGATATATGCCATGGTAAAGATATGGTTTTTGGATATGTACCATGGTAAAGATATGGTTTTTGGATATGTACCATGGTAAAGATATGGTTTTTGGACATGTACCATGGGAATAACAAGGTTTTGGACGTCTTCCATGGCTATACAATGGTTTTGGTACAAGTATCATGATAATACTATGTTTCTGAATATGTAACATAGTACTACTTATTCTTTGAAGTATGTCAGGTGTGCAAACAAACGTAATTGTGTTTACTACACCATGGCATCAAAGCATCATTGTATACAGGTCGACCGTTAGTGGATTTGCCGATACCGCTAACTAAGGTGGTGGAAAAGGCCGATAACTGATTAATCAGATTATAGCCTTTATATTTACCAGATGAAGAGTTTTGTTTGTATATATTTTACCAAATGAGATTTATTGAGGAGGAATAATAATAGAAAATGTCAGCAGCTATCAGCCTGATAGTTCCAAAAAGCTACAATCAGCACCGATTAATTGGGAACACCGAAATATCGGTTAACCTCTGACATGGTATTACAATATCTTACCATCTCTATACCATGGTACAACTTTAGTACTTTTGTGTAAGAGTTTATTTGTGAATGACTTTTGAATCTACAACATTGAGTCTTTGAAATACAAGTTACTATACTTACGTAAATGTTCATATGGGCTGAAATTAAATACTGAAATGTCATATAGTCATCTTTGAGAAACCTCGACATCTTAATGTATATTCCGCTAACTTTGCTTATCAGATCTACAGTACTAAAGCATTTTCTCCACAGATCCATCATGCCCAGTGTGAAGCGCATCGCTGATATGGGATACAAGCTCTTCTCGGGCTCCATGATGATGTTGACGGTCTACGGAGGATATCTGTGCATCCTGCGGGCTCAACGATACATGCAGAGGAAGAAACAACTCGAGCTGGCCGCACAGAATGACGGCACAGCTTCATAGGCCATTAAAGGCTAACCCAACAATGCCTGCCATTTCAAAAGAGATCAGCTGTAAATAATCAATTAAGCAGACATTGATCATGTCATACGAGTGGGATGTTTTATGTGGCCCAGCAGATAATGTGGATGTGTCAACAGAAAACCCACCTGAAAATCCAAAATCCATGACCTTCAGGGTGGGTCTGGGAGTTTATTTGAATTGTCATGCAGTTCAGTGGCTGTAAATGAAGTCTTTACTATGGAAATGGTGTGTGTAAAATAGCCTTGGGTAGTTGACATGTTAAGCTCCATCTAAAACGATTTTAAGCAGTAATTATTTTATAATTATTATGCATGTAGCTCTTAAAACCTCAAATTAACTGAGAAACTACATGGAATATTTCAACTTTGAAAATTTCATTTGTCACACCATTGGACCATTTAAAATAAACCACTGAAGAAAAAAAGGTTATTAAAAATGGTGACAATTTACAAGACCAGTAATATACACTTTATCTTATACTTCTATATAAATGTTAACCTAAAATCTTGATGGTGAAGACCATTGACAAGTCAAGCATCAAATGCCCAGAAGACCAATTTCTAGCCCATTAGAGTTGAGCAAAACTATTTCATTTCTATGACTTTTCAAGTCTTAAAAAAATTCCCAGATATTTCTTGGTTTTCCATAACCGTTGAAACCTTGAATATATATATTAAAAAAAAAAACCTCTGCTTTCAAAAATCGTCTAATTACAGGATAAAGGCCCAGCTTTCATTTAATAATATAGTTTCCAAAATGAAAAGCGAAATGCAAAACAGAACAGGAAACAAATTAAAAACACAACAGTTACGAAAACAAATCATATATATATATATATATATATATATATATATATATATATATAGAAAATCAAGTACATCTGACCATTAAATTCGTAAGAGAACGTTCCTCTCCAACTTCAGTAAAATGCGAAGCACGGAGCAGAACGCTGAAGCTCTTCTCAGCTCCCGAAACAAGGAAACGAGCAAATGCAAATATTACTAATTTAACCGTTTTCTCTTTCACAAGCTTCTTATAGTGGCCATCTTGTCATCATTACTGTCCATCACTGTAATAATCACCCAAATTAAGCTCCAAACTCTCAAAAGAGAGCCTAGAAATTCAGAGCAGTCTCAAAATATCCCATAACAGGATCGTTTTGTTGTGTTTTTTCTTATTTTGGTTTTGAACGGAAAGTGAGGTACAGCGACGAGTCCCATTGTGATATTTCTGAGACAAAAGTTCTTTGTGCACAAGGCCACATGGAGTGTCACCAATCGTTGTGGTTCTGGTTCCAAGATTTGGAGCCAAAATGGCCATTGGTGCCATTTTCTCCTCGGGGTGAAGTGCCTGTTTTGAGTCGCTCTTTGGTGGGTGTTTCAGTTTCCTCCTCTGAGCTGCTTTCAATGTCGCTGCGATCGTCTTTGGACACCTGGAAAGACACCACAATTATTAGCCATAGTACACTTCAGTTTTTAATTGAGCACAACAATAACCCCCCCACCCCCAACCCATGAACAAAACCAACCAGTTCCAAGGTTTATCACAACTTTACAAACTTAGACTGATAGATATTTCTCTGCATAATCATGGGTAGTCATCAATTAACAACCTCGAAGCTCACGGTAGGGCTGTCTTAATAATGGTTTATAAGTTATCGTTAATAATCGATTTGTTATGTAACATTTGGGTGTAATCTAATGTACATTGTTTCAATATCTTGGCAATCTCGCATACTTGTATTGTTAACTATCCAATGTTCAGTGACCAATTAAAGGAATATTCCAGATTCAATACAAGTTTTATCGACAGCATTTGTGGCCTAATGTCCATTACATAAATCACAGTAACAGCAATGCACTTAAAATGTAATGTAATGGGGCAATGCAACACATGTTAACATGCTTGCAAATCTTTATACCTGTGAACTTGATAAAATCGCTTACTAACCTTGTCTTTCCAAAGCTTTATCCAATATTTTAACTATTCATTAATGTCTGCATTTTATGTAATTTTAAAATCGACATATATTTTAATGTTTTAGACCATGTAAAGCTGCAAAACCCTATACATTTCTCTCGATACACACAGTTTCACAAATAACAGGAAGTCCATCCACCTTGACTATTAGTCAGAAAATTTTAACTCAAATAATATGTATTTTTTCACTGTACAATTACTATAGGTGCTTTAACAAAAACACTAACTTCACATACAGTATATTTTATAGATGGATGTTTTTATGAACTAGATAGGTAAAGTTTGTTGTTGGCTGGCCTTAAAATTAAAAAAAATCTTAAAAGCTTGAGGTAAGCTGAGCTTAACAGACCTTACCGTAAAACAGACAGGTGAAAGAGAGAGACAAACCAAAGGCAGATTAAAAGCCTTGAGTGGGTTTGTTTGCATTTGAATTTTTGACAGTAGGAGTTTGAATTAATGAGCATTCTGTTGGCCTGTTTGAACACTCCGTCAATGTAAGTCTATGCGATTTTTGGGATATTTAACCGTCTGCTGCTGGAAAACTGTAAGTCCGATCAATTAGAAAAGACATAGCACACTATTTCAGAAGACTCTAAAGGTCTGTGCCAAGTTTGGTGAATGTAGCTTGAAAACTCTTGGAGGAGTTACAGTCAGAAATTTTGGCCTCGGTTTAAGGTTTTGGAAAAACACTAAACAGTCAGTAGAATAACAGTATGTTGGCTTGTATTTATAAATACATGTTTATTACCTAGATAGGTTAAGTTTGTCAAGACAAACTTTGATGTTGCCTTGGCAAAGCCTTGTCTGAAAGTTTAAACTAGTCTTAAATGTTTGAAGCTTGATGGCAATGCAGACAAACAGGCAGCCAGCAAGCTAGTCAATGTAAGTCTATGCGATTTTTGGGATATTTAATTGTCTGCTGTACAAAAACTGTACGTCCAATCAGTTAGAAAAGACAAAGCACACTTTTCCAGAACAGTCTGAAGGTCTGTACCAATTTTGTTGGATGTAGCTTGAAAGCTCAAGGAGGAGTTGGTGTTAGAACTTTTGGCCTCGGTTTAGGGACCAAGTTTGTAGAGTAACAGTATGTTGGCTATGTCAAGCCAACATAATAAACATTTACTAATTCAAGTAAATTTATAAACCAATTTCACAGAAATTTCTGCTTTTACATCCAAAGTACAATGCCCTGTTTACTTCCATTTAAAGTATGTAACTGTAATCATCATTTTTGCCATAAAACCCCCCCCCTGAGGGACAATATCACAATGGGACAACATGACACAAATGCTGTCAATGGAGCTTAACGTATTTTGAATCTGTAAACACAATAAAATAAAAAAGGATAAAAGATGAACAGAAGACAGACTTACAGCTGAAGAGATACAGATTGAAAGACTCTATTAAGACGACAGAAGCGAGTGAGTTTAGCAGAAAGAGTGAAAGATCTCTATCAGGAGAGAAGATGAAAGACAGCGACAGAATTCCAACCACCAACAGAAGGAAAATATAAACCAGTTCTGCAGGACAGAAAGATAAGAAAAAGAGTGACTGTAACTACAAGAAATGAATGTGAATTTCGCTGTAATCCTTTCTTCATGCATACTTGTGCTAAAACAGTTGCTACTAATCAAAGGTGAGGGACAGCACAAGGGTTCTGCTTTGTTCAGACCTTTCCTCTCATGATGGCTTTAAAGGCGATGCGAGCGATGAGGTAGGACCAGATGATGTGCAACACCTGTAGCACCAGCAACAAGAAGTTAAAGAGCCACCAGGACGGGTACGGCCCAATGATGTCCCAACTCTCAAAGAGTGTTGTGTTCAGAATCCTGGAACACACCAACACACGTCAATGGATTTTTCTTTTATTATTGCTGCATTGGGGAGGTCAGTCTAATCAGGACTATAGTTGAGTTCTGTCAGCAGAACGTCCCCCCCACAGCATCATATATGTTTCAGTGTGCAGTAACAGCAGCCCTTCATCAAAACACAGACACTGAATACAAGCCACTCGAGTTTCAGCTGCAGGAGACCATCAGCAACAGTCTAACGAGCCACTGATCCAAAACACAGTTAATTGGCCTATTAAATGAGCGCACACGCACAGAACTGATACTGACCAGAAAGGGTAGATGATCAGTCTTGTACCGAAGAAGATGATTCCAAACACCACGAAAAGGATGTCACATAAACGCTGGTATTTGGCATAATTTGCTAACTTCGCAGCCTATAAAAAGACACAAATATGGTTTAGCTGTTAAAAAAATACTAATAGTAAACAGTATGTATGTACATTGATAAAAAAAAAAATAATAATAATAAAATATTGCTAATGTTGGACAGACTTTTACAGCATCTCTGGTTTAAATTCTAATCATGTAGCACTGGAAAAAAACAATCAAATTCTGTTACTCAATATTAATCATATATAAATATTATTTATAAATACTAATCATACAAACCATGTAGCATTGGAAAGATTTTGGTACTTTTTGGAAGAATTTAAAATCGACCCCAAGTTTAATGCTTGTTTATCAATTCTTATAAATGTTAGAGATAAATACTAATAATTCTAATAATGTAGCATTAGAATTTTTTATTTTATTTATGGTAATTTTGGGAAGAATTAAAAATTTACCCTCAGTTTAATGCTTGTTTATCCTCATCATATACGAATTTTAATTATATAATATAATCTATAAACACTAATCATTCTAATCATGTAAAATTAGAGAAAACAAACAAAATAATTATGGCAATTTTGGAAAGAATTAAAAATCAACCCTTAATTTAAGGTTTGTTTGCCAATACTAATCATATATAAATATTATATAAAAATAACAATCATACAAATCACATAGCATTTGAAAAATAAATTATGGTAATTTTGGTAAGAATTAAAACTTGACCCTCAATTAAATAATAGATTATTAATACTAATTAAATATAAATAGTAATATATATTATAAATAATGTAAATATATACTAATTGCACTAATCATGAAGCATTTTTTTGTGTGGCAATTTTGGGAAGAATTGAAAATAAACCCATAGTTTAAAGATGACATAAATATTAATCATATATAAATATTATATATAAATACTAGTGCTGTCAGTCGATACATTCTTTTAATCGCAATTAATCGCATAATTTTCTGTATTTAATTGTGATTAATCACATCATTTTTGTATTTAATCGCGATTAATCGCATACTTTTTTTGCATTCAATCGCGATTAATCGCATCATTTTGTGTATTTAATCGCGATTAATCGCATAATTTTTTTGCATTCAATCGCGATTAATCGCATCATTTTTTTGTATTTAATCGCGATTAATTGCATAATTTTTTGCATTCAATCGCGATTAATCGCATCATTTTGTGTATTTAATCGTGATTAATTGTATAATTTTTTGCAGTTAATTGCGATTAATAGCAGATTTTGAAAGTGCTGAGATTTGACACTATATATACTTATTTTCTTGTCAAAATGCATTTATTTCCATCTTAGAAAAGAAAACAATATGTAACAATATAATGCTTTATTAAAATTTTCCAAACAAAGCCTTCCACAAGAAATGCACTAAAATTGCAGCAATTCAAGTAACATTAAACGTTTCCCAAAGTCTAAGTGGGAGTTTGACTAACTGAAAGAACTAGTCCACACATAGGATGCATATTCATTGTAATGCGCATAAAATCTCTTAAAACTCTCATCTTTTACAATATTAATCTGCCGGTAGATTGTGGCTATCCGCTTTGTTACAGCAATCGTGAAGCTGCGTTCATGATTCGCATCAGGACGTCAGCGCCACTTTGAACTCGCCATGAAGCGCTTCCAGACAAGAACGTCTCATTCTGTGTTTTAGTGATAGTTAAGACTTGACTTGCTTCTGTGGTAATTAAAATGCACCTTACAAGTCCCATCTGGGCTTGTTTTGTACATCATACAGTGCGAGAGCTCCTTTCTCCATCATTTTATCACTAACAGGGAAGCGCTGTCAGAGATTCTTCTATTTACTGAGATAACAACCTCCACGGCTCTATCATAGGAGAGTATTACTACAGTACTGCCCATAAAATGTAATGGTAAATGCGTTAATCGTGATTTAAAAAAATGAACACATGAAACTTTAATTAATCGCACGTGTTAACACGTTAATTCTGACAGCTCTAATAAATACTTATCACACTAATCATAGCATTGGAAAAAACAAATTCTGGCAATCTTGGGAAAAATATCAAATCGACCCAATGTCCATAAAGAAATGCTTTACTGTGTCTGATGTGGAAGAAATTGACTGGCCTGCACAAAGCCCAGACATGAACCCCACTGAACACCTTTGGGGTGAACTGGAACGCCAACTGAAAGCCAGACCCCATCGCCCAACATCAGTGCCGGACCTTAGTGATGCACTTGTGTCCGAATGGGAGCAAATCCCTGAAGCCATGTTACTACATACAGTATAGTGGAAAGCCTTCCCAGAAGAGTGGAAGTTGTTATTGCACCAAAGGGGGAAACTGATGCCTATGGTTTTGAAATTGAAGGTTCATCAAGCACATATGGTGTCCACAAATCTTTGGCCACATAGTGTATACAGTGGTGTGAAAAAGTGTTTGCCCCCTTCCTGATTTCTTATTTTTTTTGCATGTTTGTCACACTTAAATGTTTCAGATCATCAAACAAGTTTAAATATTAGTCAAAGATAACACAAGTAAACACAAAATGCAGTTTTTAAATGAAGGTTATTATTATTAAGGGAAAACAAAATCCAAAACTACATGGCCCTGTGTGAAAAAGTGATTGCCCCCTAAACCTAATAACTGGTTGGGCCACCCTTAGCAGCAACAACTGCAATCAAGCGTTTGCGATAACTTGCAATGAGTCTTTTACAGCGCAGTGGAGTAATTTTGGCCCACTCATCTTTGCAGAATTGTTGTAATTCAGCCACATTGGAGGGTTTTTGAGCATGAACAGCCTTTTTAAGGTCATGCCACAGCATCTCAATAGGATTCAGGTCAGGACTTTGACTAGGCCACTCCAAAGTCTTCATTTTGTTTTTCTTCAGCCATTCAGAGGTGGACTTGCTGGTGTGTTTTGGATCATTGTCCTGCTGCAGAACCCAAGTTCGCTTCAGCTTGAGGTCACGAACAGATGGCCGGACATTCTCCTTCAGGATTTTTGGTAGACAGCAGAATTCATGGTTCCATTTATCACAGCAAGTCTTCCAGGTCCTGAAGCAGCAAAACAGCCCCAGACCATCACACTACCACCACCATATTTTACTGTTGGTATGATGTTCTTTTTCTGAAATGTGGTGTTACTTTTACGCCAGATGTAATGGGACACACACCTTCCAAAAAGTTCAATTTTTGTCTCGTCGGTCCACAGAGTATTTTCCCAAAAGTCTTGGGGATCATCAAGATGTTTTCTGGCAAAAATGAGACGAGCCTTAATGTTCTTTTTGCTCAGCAGTGGTTTTTGTCTTGGAACTCTGCCATGCAGGCCATTTTTGCCCAGTCTCTTTCTTATGGCGGAGTCATGAACACTGACCTTAACTGAGGCAAGTGAGGCCTGCAGTTCTTTGGATGTTGTTGTGGGGTCTTTTTTGACATCTTGGATGAGTTGTCGCTGCACTCTTGGGGTAATTTTGGTCGGCCGGCCACTCCTGGGAAGGTTCACCACTGTTCCATGTTTTCGCCATTTGTGGATAATGGCTCTCACTGTGGTTCTCTGGAGTCCCAAAGCTTTAGAAATGGCTTTAAAGCCTTTTCCAGACTGATAGATCTCAATTACTTTCTTTCTCATTTGTTCCTAAATTTCTTTGGATCTCGGCATGATGTCTAGCTTTTGAAGATCTTTTGGTCTACTTCACTTTGTCAGGCAGGTCCTATTTAAGTGATTTCTTGATTGAGAACAGGTGTGGCAGTAATCAGGCCTGGGTGTGGCTAGAGAAATTGAACTCAGGTGTGATAAACCACAGTTAAGTTATGTTTTAACAGGTGGGGCAAACACTTTTTCACACAGGGCCATGTAGGTTTGGATTTTGTTTTCCCTTAATAATAACAACCTTCATTTAAAAACTGCATTTTGTGTTTACTTGTGTTATCTTTGACTAATATTTAAACTTGTTTGATGATCTGAAACATTTAAGTGTGACAAACATGCAACAAAATAAGAAATCAGGAAGGGGGCAAACACTTTTTCACACCACTGTATATGGGGGACTGGGTATCTCAGTGAGTATTGACGCTAACTAGTCGCGAGTTCACATCCAGTGCGTGCTGAGTGACTCCAGCCAGGTCTCCTTAGCAACCAAATTGGCCCGGTTGCTAGGGAGGGTAGGGTCACATAGGGTAACCTCCTCGTGGTCGCTATAATGTGGTTCTCGCTCTTGGTGGGGCGCGTGGTGAGTTTTGCGTGGATGCCGTGGAGAATAGCGTGAAGCCTCTACACGTGCTACGTCTCCGCGGTAACGCGCTCAACAAGCCACGTGATAAGATGCACGGATTGACGGTCTCAGACGCAAAGGCAACTGAGATTCGTCCTCCGCCACCCGGATTGAGTCACTACACCACCACGAGTACTTGGCGTTGGGAATTGGGCATTCCAAATTGGGGAGAAGAAAAAAGTATATATATAAATACTAGTAATTTCATTTTTTATAATCAATAGTTGATAACATATATTTCCAATGATTTGTTTAGCATGCTTTTCCTGCTGGACCAAATATGTTGTTCTGGACATATAAGACAACATTGTATTATTCACACAAGCAAGTTCATACAAGTAAACAATGGCTCATTTTTCCAGAGAACTTCCGAAGGTAAAAGCAGATATGAAGTTTTTGTATCTGGGGGTTTCAGCAGCAGTGATCGGCGCTTAAGAGACATTTGTATTTGATGAGTTACAGAAATCATAATTCACTTTGTGGTTCTTTTGAAAATCTTTCAAACTGTGGTATTAGGGAAATAAAATTATCTACAGTACTGTGAAAAAGTATTTGCCTCCATCCTGATTTTGTCTGTTTTTGTGTATATCTCATACTAAATTGTTTCAAAAATACAAAACAAAATCGAACATAAAACAAAGGCAATCTGAGTAAACACAAAATACAGTTTTTAAATGATAATGTTATTTATTGAAGCAAAAGAGTTATCCAATACCAACTGGACCTGTGTGAAAAAGTATCTGCCCCCCCCCCCCCCTTAGTTACTAAATCCCCAAATCTATGAAACTGCATTCATAATGGGGTTCAGCTGGACTAGACACACCCAGACCTGATTACTGTCAGACCTGTTCAATCAAATCAACACCTGAATACAACTTTTTCAGCTGCATGAAGTTGGCTAAAAGGTCTCACTCGATGCCAAGCGAAAAAGAAATACCAGAAATGATGAGGAAAAAGGTGATTGAAATACATCAGTCTGGGAAGGGTTACAAAGTTATTTCAAAGGCTCTGGGACTCCAAAGAACCACAGTGAGAGCCATTATCTCCAAATGGAGAAAACTTGGCACAGTAGTGAACCTTCCCAGAAGTGGCCAACCTTCCAATCTTCCTCCAAGAGCACAGCGATGACTCATCCAGGAAGTCACAAATAAGCCAAGGACAACATCCAAAGAACTGCAGGCCTCACTCGCATCAATAAAGGTCACCGTTCATGACTCCACTATCAGAAAGACACTGGGCAAAAATGCCATCCATGGAAGAGCGGCGAGGTGAAAACCACTGCTAATATTCTGTGGACTGATGAGTCGAAAGTGGAACTGTTTGGAAGACAGGGGTCCCGTTACATCTGCCATAAATCAAACACAGAATTCCACAAAAAGAAGATCATACCTACGGTCAAGCATGGTGGTGGGAGTGTGATGGTGTGGGGATGCTTTGCTGCTTCAGGGCGACTTGCAATAATTGAGGGAAACATGAATTCTGCTCTCTACCAGAAAATCCTAAAGGAGAACGTCCGGTCATCAGTCCGTGAGTTGAAGCTCAAGCAAAACTTAGACAATGATCCAAAGCATTGGAGTAAGTCCACCTCTGAATGGCTCAAAAGAAGCCAAATTAAAGTTTTGGAGTGGCCTAGACAAAGTCCTGACTTGAACCCCATTGAGATGCTGTGGCAGGACCTTAAATGGGCAGTTCATGCTCGTAAACTCTCCAATGTGGCTGAACTAAAGCAGTTCTGCAAAGAAGAGTGGGGCAAATTTCCCCCTCAGTGTTGTGAAAGACTGATCTCCAGTTATCAGAAGTGTTTGGTTGCAGTTGTTGCTGCTAAAGGTGGCACAACCAGCTATTAAGTTTAAGGGGGTAATTAGTTTTTCACATGGGTGATATAGGTGTTGGATAACACTTTTGCTTCAATAAAATAAATATATATTTGATAACTGTGTTTTGTGTTTACTCAGGTTGCCTTTGTTTTATGTTATATCTCGTTTAAAGATCCAAAAAAAAATTATGTATAAAAAAACCCCCGCAAAAATAGAAAAAAAAATCAGGAAGGGGCAAATACTTTTTCACATCACTGTATAAAGTCACATTCCCGAGAATAAGAGCTTTCATTTAGTATGTGATTTGGCGGATCATTAGAAAATGTAGCATTAGAAAAACAAATCATGGTAATTTTGTGAAGAATTTAAAAATGACCCTCAGTTTAATGCTTGTTTGTCAATACTAATAATAAATAATTAATAATCATACTATCCATATAGCATTGGAAAAAAACAAACAATGTGCATCAACCCTTAAAAGTTGGTTTATAAATACTAAATGACAAAATTCCTCAATGGACAGCACAACTCAAGACCATCATTACGTCAAACCTCATGAAGCAGAACTGCAGGTGCTCTTACCTCTAACAGGAAGTCAGACGCGTCATGAACACACATGACCAGACTTCCCACACGCAACATGTTATTTACATACGAGAAACTGATCAGGCTGATTGTAGCCAGATGATGAACAAACATGATGAGGAAATCCTGCAGAAATACAAAAGAAATGCATTAAATACAGCTGAATTTCAGAGTACAATACAAACATTCCACAAAAACATTACGTAAATTACATAAAGTGCATTTACATTACAAATAAATAAAAATAAAATAAAAACTATTAAAAAAAATACATAAAACTTGGATGTGAATGAGGAAAGGACAGAACTAAAATGCTAAATGCTAAAAAGTCTTTAGATTTTTCTCCCCTTTTCTCCAAAATTTGGAATGCCCAATTCCCAATGCGCTCTAAGTCCTCGTGGTGGCGTAGTGACTCGCCTCAATCCGGGTGGCAGAGGACGAATCTCAGTTGCCTCCGTGTCTCAGACCGTCAATCCGTGCATCTTATCACGTGACTTGTTGAGCGCGTTACCGCGGAGACCTAGTGCGTGTGGAGGCTTCACGCTATTCTCCGCGGCATACACGCACAACTCACCACACGCCCCACCGAGAGCGAGAACCACATTATAGCGACCACGAGGAGGTTACCCCATGTGACTCTACCCTCCCTAGCAACCGGGCCAATTTGGTTGCTTAGGAGACCTGGCTGGAGTCACCCAGCAGGCCCCCAAGACTTTAACTTTTTAACCATTTTAGTTTTAGGTCTCTGCAAAACTGAAGCGGTCTGTTTTTTTGAAGCTCTTATTCTTTCTGCAGTTTTCTTGTGTGGATAAAAACACCAATAAAAGATGCTGAAAATATCAGATTTGAATAGGCAAAGAAAAGCATTAAAATGCTAATGCTAAAGGCTGAATTTTACAAATCTGTCTCCACCATGTCACTTCCCTTAAGGCATTTCCCACCAATAAAATAGGCACAATATTTCCCTGTTATCATTGTGCCCTGAGGACTCACTCTAACTTATACAAAACACTGCTTATGTAATGGACACATCACCACGGGCTGTATCATGAACAAACTGACGCTCCACTTTGCAAAAAGCTGAAGTATGTCTCTACATGCAGCTGAATTGAAAAAGGGAACGGTGAGATACCTGGAATCGAAAGACTGACAAAAAACAAAAACAAACAGCCAAACAAAAGCCATGTGCATTTGACAGCTGATGGGAACATGTGTAGCTAGAGAATACTCTCGACTCATACTTTGAGTGATTTGAACAAACCCCTTACACAAAGTATTTCATAACTTGTTTAATTTCGAGTCATATCTGGACACCAGAATATCATAAAGACATATAGCACATTAAGTCATATGGACTACTTCTGAGATCATTTTAAGACTAAAGAAAGAAAGTCAAGCGGATCGGTGCTGCGTATGCTCAATGCAGAATATGTAACTGGACTAATCATAACAAAACAGGAACACACACACTGACACACTTATACATACTCACCTTTCTTCTGATGTCTGTGAACTGTGAGAACATCAACGACCAATAAAAGGCCAGTTCTGTTACATAGTAATAATAAATGCCTGGAGTCAGCACCTACATCACACAAAGACAGATTTTAAAGTCCCAAAACGACATGAATGATGTCATAAAAATTAAGTATTGTACAGTCAGCCGGCCATTATTGCTAAATAAACTGCAGAGCTCTTGTATCCCTTGTATCGGGGGTTATTTCGCGATAAAGATCAGCTGAACACACATTATTCTGCTTATTACACGGCTACTTAGTAAATACTGTAAATATTTATTTGAATTAAAATTACGTTATTTTGTGTGCAGAGTGATATGAGAAATTAAACTAGCACAGCTCTGTAGTTTGCCACATATATTACAGTTTTGCGCTCATTATACAAAACTACTTGAATGCAGACCAATCACAGTCAAGTATTCCAGCGTGCGAAGTAATAATTTCCAGTGCTGGGAAAGTTACTCAAAAAGTAATCTGTTGCAAGTTACTAATAACTAAAATGTAATCAGATTACTTAATCGAAAAAGTCATCGCATTACTAATTACTTTAAAGTTACTTTCTAAAACACTTTTCGCAAAAAAAAGTTTGTTTTTCCCCTCAACGAATTTAAAATAACGTGTCGCTATATTTCCTCCTTGTTTAACGTTGCATGCTAGTCGTAAACTTTTCTCCCTCACAAAAACTCATAGCTGTCGCAGTAATGCAAACAGACGTAAATAACGTTATTTACATTTTTTTGGAATGCCCAATTCCCAATGCGCTCTAAGTCCTCGTGGTGGCGTAGTGACTCGCCTCAATCCGGGTGGCGGAGGACGAATCTCAGTTGCCTCTGCGTCTGAGACCGTCAATCCGCGCATCTTATCACGTGGCTTGTTGAGCACGTTACCACGGAGACGTAGCACGTGTGGAGGCTTCACGCTATTCTCCGCGGCATCCACGCACAACTCACTATGCGCCCCACCGAGAGTGAGAACCGCATTATAGCGACCACGAGGAGGTTAACCCATGTGACTCTACCCTGCCTAGCAACCGGGCCAATTTGGTTGCTTAGGAGACCTGGCTGGAGTCACTCAGCACACCCTGGATTCGAACTCGCGACTCCAGGGGTGATAGTCAGCGTCTTTACTCGCTAAGCAACCCAGGCCCCCTGTTATTTACATTTTTAATGTATAATTCTATGCAAATAATATTATTTTAGAAACGTGTAACTGAAGTAATATTTAATTACCGTAACGTAAATTCAAGATGTTTACTCAGTACCTGTAATCGGATTACAAGTTAAAATGTAATGCGCTACACTACTCCTAGACATAATAGTTATTAGATTACAGTAATTTAGTACTTTGTAATCAGATTACACCCAACATTGCTCATTACACATAAATATTTGACAGAATCCCAGTTTTCTGAAAATGCCCACAGTCAAGATTCATTTGAACCCATCTGTTAAATGTGATATCATCTTACAGGAAACATTACCTGATAGGGGTAGTTGTACCAGCAGTGTCTCGTATCCCATATCCAGGTAGACTATAACACAGACACAATTAAATAACTGTTAAAATACACTGAATTAAATGGAAGTCTGATCTCAAAACAGTGGTCATTTATAATGGCAACATTTGATAAACAAGGTATATACTGTTTATGTGATATCTGGCTATGATTATATACAGTAGCCACACTTAAAAATGTCCAAATGTCATTGCGTTAGATAACAAATTTGTCTGTACATAATTCCATAAACCGACACTCATTTTTGAGCCATACAGCTTTAGCTCACCTGCCAGAGGAAACAAATCCCATAGGTAAATATACACAGATAGAACATAAACCTCCACCTGTAGACAAATCACAGCAATCATTTACAGAGGAAACAAGCTCAAATACACGGATACAACAGGTGATAAATCATTACAAACTAAGACGAACCGCAATACAATGATGATCAAACGCATCTAATATCACTAAATCAGGAAAAGACGTAGACCCCAGATGGCTCGGTTTCCAAAACATGGCAGCGTACACAATGACCACAGAACATGTAACAACAATTTCCCTTGTGAATGACAACAACCCATCTCCAAAATCAAGTCCTGTATTTACGCTCGTATGGCCCATTTAGAGTGCTTTCAGCGTGCCCTAGTGAAACTTAGATGACAGCAGCGACTTCTGTGATTGGTGGATAGTGGACATTACGCAATTAAAAACTATTTATTTGTTGACATCATTGACTTGTGGCTTTTACAAAAGCATATACCATTGTTTAACAGCCTTGTAGCTCATGAAGTTCTGTCTATTTGATATGGAGATTTTAAATGGTATTTTTAGTTCTGGAACTCTACTGTTGCACCCTATCTAGTGCACTAGTGCACATATATAGTACACTGCAAAATGACATCAGATATTAAGTATTTTTTTCAGAGAAAGCGAACAAAATTTGGAAACGTTTATACTTATTACAAGAAAAAACGATTCGCCAATTTGGGGTAAGAAAAAACTCGATTCAAAGGGAAAACAAGTTTATTTTTCTTACCCCATTGGTGAATAGTTTTTTCTTCATATCAGCATAAATCACACCAATTTTAGTTAGATTTCTCTTAAAACAAGACGTCATATCTGCCATTTTACTTCTCAAGTGATTTTGTTCTTGTTTTAAGAAATGTTTACAGATCTTTACTGGTAAATGAGACAAAAATACTCAATTTTATATATATATATATATATATATATATATATATATATATATATATATATATATATATATATATATATATATGTTTTTTTGCAGTGTATAAAAAGCGGAGAATAAAAACATACATGCTCTCGCAAAACTTGGTTCTTGTGCTGGGTTTGTCCTGGTTCCGCCGGTGTCGAAACCATCTCTGGACCTTTCGAACTTCCCAGTCCAGCTGTTTTGATAAACCATCTAGATGACGTGTGTCCGGGCACTAAAACAAAGAGAGATAAAGAGATAATTGTGGTTAGAGGCAGACGATATTATCAGTTTTACAGATTAATGGTGCCAATTGTTAAATATCAGTTATCGGCCAAAATTTAGGCCGATAGATTTTTTTACATTCCTCTGATTCTACAGTTAGAATACATATTCTATACATAATTTATTGGAGCAGTGATTAAGTGTGCGAGCTCTCTCTTTTCTCTAAATTCAGACTATTTTTTTGAATTGGCACCTTTACAAGCATTACTCTGGTATGCGTGTTTTTGATAAACTTTGGGGAATATACTCTATATATACACACAAAACTCTTCATTTGGCAAATATACAAGCTTTAAATAGCATACTTTGGTAAATACTTAAATATAGAGCATTGCTAAGAAGAGTCCCTTGAGTGTTTTGAGCTTGTTTATGGTTAAAAGTCCCACATTATGCACCAGGTCTATATATAATAGGGATTGCATAAGGGTTTTATTCATTTTTGACTCTTGTGGCCTCTATGTCTGTGCCCATCAAAGTAAGGAAAGATATATAATTAAATTTAGAAAACTATTAGCTATTTCCACCAACTTAGTTATCTGTATCTGCAAAATCCACTATCGGTCAACTTCTAATTGTGGTCTCTATGTATTGTCATTGTATGTTAGATAGTTGCGTTAAAATGTTTCAAAATTTTGCCCTTGTGTACAACAGAAAAAAATAACCGTTTACAGTACCAACAATCATGCCACGGTCCAAATCACTGAGATCAAATTTTTTCCCCATTCTGATGGTTGATGTGAACATTAACTGAAGCTCCTGACCCATATCTGCATGATTTTATTCACTGCACTGCTGCCACACAATTGGCTGATTAGATATTCGCATGGATGATTGTTGGTGCCAGACGGGCTGGTTTTCACGCACAACAGTCTCTAGAATTTACTCCGAATGGTGCCAAAAACACAAAACATCCAGTGAGCGGCAGTTCTGCGGACGGAAACACCTTGTTGATGAGAGAGATCAACAGAGAATGGCCAGATTGGTTTGAACTGACAAAGTCTACAGTAACTCAGATAACCGCTCTGTACAATTGTGATGAGAAGAATATCATCTCTGAATGCTATTCTGAGGTGCGGGTTGGCGCTGTTTTTGGTGGCACGAGTAGGAGATCCTACACAATATTAGGCAGGTGGTTTTAATGTTGTGGCTGATCGGCGTAGTATCCAGTCAAACAGCAAATCCAAAATGAGGCCACATATCGACAGCTCTTCTCCCGTGGCTAACTGAAGTGATCAGAAAAGATCTACCCTCATAACAAAAAACGCTTCAGTTTGAAAGCAGCAGTTGGCTTTTAAAGTCATTGGCTACTGTAAAGACAAATGCTACAACTCCCATAGTCTCTTTTCTATTCTGTCTGGTAATGCTAAATCAGGCTAAAAGAACAAACTGTATTTAAACGCCATTTCTTGGCTAAAGGTGAGGCTCTGCATGAAGATATTGCTCTGATGGCCTCATAAAAACGGAGTTTAGCACAGGAACAACAGGGCGTTAGGTTCATAAAATCGTTAAAGTACGTATATGATGTCGCCAAAACAAAAAAAAGGCCTGAGAAATGTTTTGAAAAACCATTAAGAACTAAATCACAGTAGTGTGCGGAGAGTTAAATGGCCATACCATACAAAATTAAACAAAAGATGTTGCTTTCAAAAGAGAGCTTTTAAAATGAGTTGCGCAACGAAGTACGGTTTTTTACGGTTAACGGTTTGTTCAAATCCCTGACAAATAGTACAGTGGTTTTACTACGGTTATGGGGGCTAAACATAATCTTAACTGTGGTAAAAATCACTGTAACGTTCAACCTGAAGTGGCTTAAAGCTTTATTTTCCAATACGCTCTTGTTTCTAAGTAAAATTACAACATTTTATACTACAAAAAAAAAAAAAATCATTTTTGTCTTGTTTTCTAGTCAAACTATTGAAAGACTCTTAAAACAAGATATATTTACTTAAAAAGCAAAATTATATTAGATATTAAGTCAAAATTTTGTGACGTTTATGCTAATAGCAAGAAAAAACTATTTTCAAATGGGTTAAGACAAAAAACTCAATTCAAAGGGGAAACAAGTTTATTTTTCTTCCTCCATTGGCAAATAGTTTTTTCTTATTTTAAACATAAATCGCACCAAATTTTGTCCGATTTCTCTGAAAACTTGCTAATCTCACGCCATTCTGCTTTTCAAGTAATTTTTTCTTGCTTTAAGGATGTTTTGATATTTTTACCAGAAAATAAGACAAAAATTCTCAATTTTTTGCAGTGTAGAAGAATTTAAGGACACATGATGCTCTCTTTGGCTAAAACCGCTGAACTTTTGTGTACCTTTGTGATGGATGTAAACACTTTCTCCAGAACCGCGTTAGGCTGAGCTCTGCGGCTCACCTCAGTCTGGATCTGAAGAATGGAGGCACATGGACCCGCGATAAACCTGCAGGAGAGAAACAAAGATTAATCAGCTGTAATAAACAGAGATTTAATCCAGCACAATGTAATATCAGCACATAATTCAACAGAAGACATTTACATGCCGTTTCCACTAATCTAGATCTTAATCTAGTCCTAGATAAGACTAAGTATTTCACATTGAACAAACTGGGATTCACTGTACGGATTTATACATTTTGCATTTGACATATTAACTTTTAACATACGGTATGTGGATGTTCCATTAACTTTGGAAACTTTTAGCACTGTGGACTACTAGAAAGTCTCATTAAAACATTGTTCACACTCTTACTAGTTTATTTAATTTGTCTACTAATAATGTCCAACAGTGTATGTACATGTGTCACAGGAGATTTATGACATTTTTGTCATGAACATTTTCCTCCACAGTGTCATTTCCAGCACATCTCAAATTCTGTATTGTGTTTAATAGATTTCTGTGCTGGAAATGATGTCGACAAATTACATTTTTAATGTTTTAGAAGTAACATGGCCGACTCATTTGTCATGCTAAGACTAATTTCATAGCTAACATTTTATGTATCCTAAATACACACAAATAATACTTTCACACTTTTGGTGTAATCTGGCAAAATTACAGCTTGATTGGAAATTGCACCAAGTAAAAATACAAGATATTTCCCTTGATTTTTCTTTGTTTCGTCTCATATTTCATCTCAAGCGTGCTCTTCACTGACACTTTTGTCCACTTGTTTAACAAGTACACTAACTTTTGAAAAAACTTTATTAGGGGCAAAATTGTTTGGCGTGCTGGAAATGATGCCACAACAGCGGGACGGTCGTAATTGAATTTTTTTTTTATAAAAACCATTTTCACAATATAAACATTGATATGGTTTAGATAATCATAAATATGTAATGATAAGTATTTTTATAACGGATTTTCATAGTTTAATATTGAAAGTCTACGTCTGCGACTACACTAAAACAGTCAAATCTGTACGTAAAAGGCATTTGAAAAGTACCAAAAATAAATGATGAAGGCCTGGTAAAAAGTTTCCAGTTCAGTTTTAATGTGACCTTCATATTACAAAAAGAAAAAAAGTTTAAATCTGTTTGCGGGGCCTGGGTAGCTCAGTGGTAAAGACGCTGGTTACCACCCCTGGAGTTCGCTAGTTCGAATCCCAGGGCGTGCTGAGTGACTCCAGCCAGGTCTCCTAAGCAACCAAATTGGCCCGGTTGCTAGGGCGGGTAGAGTCACATCCTCGTGTTCACTATAATGTGGTTTGTTCTCGGTGGGGTGCATGGTGAGTTGAGCGTGGATGCCGCGGTGGATGACGTGAAGCCTCCACACACGCTAGGTCTCCGTGGCAACGCGCTCAACAAGCCACGTGATAAGATGCACGGGTTGACGATCTCGGACGCGGAGGCAACTGGGATTCGTCTTCCGCCACCCGGATTGAGGCAAATCACTATGTGACCACAAGGACTTAAAAGCACGTTGGGAATTGGCTATTCCAAATTGGGAGAAAAAGAAAAAAAAAAAAAAAAAAAGGTTAAATCTGTTTGAATAAAAATCAGACCCTGGGACTAAAATTAGAGGTTTGCTGATACCAATAACTAAGGTGGTGGAAAAGGCCAATAACCAATTAATCAGCCGATAGTTTATAAAATAGATTTAAAGAATTCTTAAAAATAAAAAAATCTCAGTCTTTTCTTACTATAACGGGCACAGACATAGAGGCTACAAGAGTCCAACATGAATAAAATCCCAGATTCAGCTTTTAGTTAAACAAAAATTAAGATTTGGTTCATATTGTCGGACTTTTAACTGTAAACAAGCCCAAAACAAACAAGAGGTTCTTATTTTAAAATGACTGACTTGGCTCATGTTACAATGCTGTATAATTTTTTTCTCCCCAAGTTGTAATGCCCAATTCCCAATGCGCTCCAAGTCCTCGTGGTGGCGTAGTGACTTGCCTCAATCCGGGTGGCAGAGGACGAATCTCAGTTGCCTCCGCGTCTGAGACTGTCAATCCGTGCATCTTATCACAACTTGTTGAGCGCATTATCGCGGAGACGTAGCGCGTGTGGAGGCTTCACGCTGTTCTCCGCGGCATCCACGCACAACTCACCACGCACCCCACCGAGAGCAAGAACCACATTATAGTGACCACGAGGAGGTTACCCCATGTGACTCTACCCTCCCTAGCAACCGGGCCAATTTGGTTGCTTAGGAGTCCTGGCTGGAGTCACTCAGCACGCCCTGGATTCAAACTCGCGACTCCAGGTGTGATAGTCAGCGTCTTTACTCACTGAGCAACCCAGGCCCCACAACGTTGTATAATTAACTATATACACATCAAATTAAGCTTTTATAGCCTATATATTCACCAGATGAGGTTTAATGACAAATAAAGTTGATTATTTTTCATAAGATATGTGCTGATAGGGCACTTTACATATAGTCGCATTTTTCTTTGCATGCATTGCTTCAATTTAGATTACCTGATTAAATAAATAAAAATATCAGCAACTATCTGCACCGATTAATCGGTAAAACCGATATATCGGTCTACCTCTAATGAAAATGCCCGAAGTTAATGAGAAAATGCTTCGATTTTGTTTTTTTCTTACGATACAGTATATTTCATTACTAATGACTTAATCAGCAAAAAATGTCATTATACATAAAAATGCTGTAATATGTTGGTAATCCTTGTCAGAAGAGGTTTATTTTCCAATTCCAAACCAGTTCAACACAAAAACCCAACATAGTGTTGCATATTCAAACATGACCTTTGTAATTATATATTATTACAGAGTGGGAATTACCGAATTTCAAAAACACTATGAATTATGTTTACATACCGAACTCAGAGCTCAAAGATTCCACTCTGAATTCTCTGCCAGCTTGATTACCGATCTAAATAGTAAATATCAGGAAGTTAATTCAGATAAAACAGGTTTTTACGATTTCAGCAGCTGGGCCTCTGAAATGTTTCACATTGCCTTTATCAACAGCTTTTATGAAGTTGAAGAACAACACTCAATTTGACTTTGATGCAAAATCCAACTACATTCCTAAAACATGGAACAAAATGCAAAACAAATATCGAGTCTATGAGTCTCAGCAGCTTCTGATGAATTTACGATAGTGGCACAGGAGGTTACAGATTAGTTTAGATCAAGGAATAGACAAAAACAAACTGCCAGTCAAAAATGGAAATTTATTTGCATGGCTAAATCCAAAAGATCTCACATTGTCAGGCAACGCACTATAAAGAAATCAAATAAGAATCAAATACGTCCATGTACTGTCAAGTTTAAACGTCCTTGACTTGTGATCTGTTCTCAGTGGAAAAGAAATGGAGGTTGGAGAGTTTTTAAAAACATTTTTATACTGAAAACAAGTACATAGAGCCTTAAGCAAGGCTTTTTATAGTAAAAGCTTTGATAGGCACTTAGGGTTAGGTTAAAAATGTCTAATTTTGTAAATGCTTGCTTTTAATGGATCAAGACTTGGTTTTCTAAGAAATGTAGCTTAAAGAAGTTAAGAAACAACAACTAAGATCATATATCAACATGAAACATCATACGCAACCCATTGAACTTCTGTAAAAGACTGAATATTCAATGCAAATAAATGTAAGGCGGGAATTGATTGGATTGTGAAAAGTGGGCGCTCCATAAGAAGGATGGACCAACACAGTTAGCATATTTTGATGAAAGATTACGAAGACAAAATGGGTGTTTTTTCCATCGGAACAATGCACAAAAGATTAATCGTGTGCAATAAAAGCAAGAATGTGTATTAAGGAAGTAAATTAGTACATTTTGATTTCATGTTTACTTGAATGAATCTCTTCATAACACAAACATGATTGCGGTCAAAGTTCTTAATATAACACAGAATCACTCGGAGCCTCTCAGGCTATAAAACCAGCTTAATAAATACACAGCTCTATAATGACCCTAAACACTCAATGGCTGTTGAAGACGTGTTGACAATGGTCGTTTTGAGCAGTTCATTAACCTGAAATCGGCACACGCTGGTGAACTATGTCTCAAAGCCTGTTAAACTGTGCTGGTCACCCATGAAGTCTAAATCAAGACTGTGGAATTTGACACTCGCTATAAAAAATTAACTTTACCAATGTGTTTTAATTAAAACCAGGAAAAAATCATTAGCATCTCATGGTGTTTAATCTAGCGTGAGGTAAGTATTCAAACCTCAGTAGTGTTTTAAACTGGTCTTGTTGGCTTGCACAAGGCTAAGACACAAACTAAGTTGTGTAAACAGTGACGTCCATTGTTTGTCACAAGGACATTCGCAATATCCCCTTATAACGACAGGGCCAAAGTTTCAGTTGGGCTTGAACTAAATATTAGCTTATGGACCATCGCCAAAGCATTTTAGGTATGCTAAATGACTAATTTGAACTCTAAAACCTAACTTATACCCAAGTACATCCCATTAAACACATCTTTAATACTAAAAAATTATGTTTACTACAAAGAATCGGTATTTTTGTCTTGTTATTTCAGTAAAAATATCAACTTTTTCCCCCAGAGAACTGATCTTGATTTAAGTAACTTAGTCCTGATTATTTGATCTAAGCGCAATTATTTTGCACTTTAAATTCCAACCACATTTTACTGTCCAAATATGGAGATTTTAAGCGAATGTAGAAATGGCTGAAGAGTGAATATTGACTGCTTCTGAAGCGCTCTGATGTGCGGGCTGTCCGCGGTGGTTTGCGCCAAATTTCCGCCAAAATATAATCGTCTTCCTTCATGGGAATTAAGTGGGTCAATCAGAGAGCCTTAAAATAATGTGTGAAAGTGAAGTATTTAGGACGGAGAGATATTACTGTTGCATGATATAATATAATCCAGAAAGAGAGACATATTTTAAGTATTTCGAAATCTGAAATTTTATTTTATATCCCCTTTTCTCCCAATTTGGAATGCCCAATTCCCACTACTTAGTAGATCCTCGTGGTGGTGTGGTTACTCACCTCAATCTGGGTGGTGGAGGACAAGTCTCAGTTGCCTCCGCTTCCGAGACCGTCAATCTGTGCATCTTATCACGTGGCTCGTTGTGCATGACACCGCGGAGACTCACAGCATGTGGAGGCTCATGCTACTCTCCACGATCCACGCACAACTTACCACACGCCCCATTGAGAGCGAGAACCCCTAATCACGACCACAAGTAGGTTACCCCATGTGACTCTACCCTCCCTAGGCCAATTTGATTACTTAGGAGACCTAAGGTGTTTAAAAATGGCAGGAAGTTAATCTCAGAGGTTAGTACTGCCGGTCTCAGCAAAAATGAGTGCATTAAGCAACTATGTTTGTTAAAGACATCTTGGCCTCGTGTCACATGACCGTCTGTGTTTTGTTTCAGGTCAATGGACTACATTGGTGGGATGTCTGAAGGCAAACAATCGGCTCCATGAGAACATTCAGAGTCAATGTGGAGCGAGAGCTTTTCCTAGGACAATAGACAGCCTTATCACTGCAATCATGTGATCTTTTGTTGGGTATAAAGCCAGACGAATGTATACAGTTGCTGGCTTATACTTGAGCACATGATAAAGGAACAAAATATTTTCATTCAAGACCTGAAATTGACAGAATAGTAGTCCAAACACTAATTCACCTTTTAAGAAAGTTATATGGGTTTGAAACAACTTTAGGACGTAAATGGGGGAACTTTCCCAATACAGGAAGAAGTGTGACATCTGTACAACTGCCCAGGGTCAAAAGCTGAATGATTGATTCATAAGGATTACATCACTGCCGTCACATCCGTCATTTCTGGCACAGATTTCGCTGATGTTTTCATATCAGAGATTCAGAATTGTAAAAATCTTCACTGGTCTTCCAGGCTTATATTTTGCACTCTGTACAACCCCTCTCAAACCAGGACAGCCCTGCTTACAACGTCTGGCATTTTCTTGCTAATTTGATTTGAGTCACTGATAAGTGTAACGTGATCTGACCATGTCACGACTCACAAGTGGGCGTAAACTTGTTTCAGACTCACGTCCTGCAAGTCTCACTGTCTTTACCAGACTTTAAAGATTTAAAATGACAACAGCTCCTGGAAAAAACGAGCCAAAGTCATAAAAACATGACCCCCAACACATGATAACCAGTCGATGACTCAGGTTAAGCTTCAATGACCAACACCCCTGCAAAATCACATCCATTCCAAGCAACAACTTTTCAATCTAGGGTTGTAAATATTCACTTTAGTAAAGATTCTTTACTAAATGATGCAATGCACAATGAAATCTGAACTACGATTAAATTCAAAACAGATTTTTTACTAAATGATGTAATGGATAATGCATCCAGAAATTTGATCACAATCCGATTTAGTGCAATTAGATTGAGATTTTTTACTAAATGATACAATCCATCTTGAAATTTGAAAATCTGTCGCAATTCAGTTCACGTTTTTTTTTTATACTAAATAATTCAAAGCATCATGAACCCAGAAATTTGGTCACAATTCGATTCAATTTAATTAGATTAAACATTTTTACTAAATGACGAAGTATCATGAAATCTGCTCACGATTCAATTCGAAGCGATTACGATTTTTTTATTTAATGATACGATACCTCTTAAAATCTGAAAATTGGTTGTGATTCAATTTGATTAAAATGTTTTAATAAATGATGCGATGCATCATGACATCAGAAATTTGGTCACAACATTTTGTTTTTACTAAATTATGCATAAAATGAAATCAGAAAATTCAATTTGGTACGTTTAGGTTTTCTTATAAAATGCCACGCCGCATAATAAGATCTGAAATTTGGACACAATTCGATACTATCACGTTTTTTCCTACTAAACGATACGATATATCATGAAAGTTTGATTCAATTATGATTTTTTACCAAATGAAGCGGTGCATCACAAAATCTAAAATATGAATTAATTCGATTAAGATTTTTTCCTAAATTATGTTTTGAATCATGAAATATGAAATTTAGTCACTATTTGTGTCAGTCCGTTTACGTTTTCTTATAAAATGCCATGATGATCTTTAATTAGATACTATAAAATTTTTTTACTAAATGATACAATCCATGATGAAATCTGAAATTTGGTCACTATTCGATTCAATACGTTTACATTTTTGGTAATAAATGACGCGATGTATAATGACATCAGAAGTTTGGTCATGATTTAATTTATATGTTTACATTTACTTAAATGCCACGATGCATCATGACATCTGAAATTTGGTTACGATTCGAAACATTACGATTTTTACTATGTTACGCGACACAATAAAATCTGATCTTTTTTTTTTTAACATTCACAGCACATTTATTTTTAAGAAGTGACCTAAGTGAAAAATCATATGTGAAGAATTGTATTTTAGATGAGAAACGAACAGGTAGCACATTGCTTTTTTTTATCGCAAATATGGATGTCCCGATACCGATACTGGTATCAGAATCGGGTCCAACACCAAGTTCATGTACTCGCACTCGTAAGAATGCTCCGATACCAAAAACCGATACCATCTGACATACGAATGTCATTCTGTAAACACAGCGCACAGATTAAAATCACATTGTCCTATTGAGATTATTTTACCGCAAAACCTGCGATTTAATGAGATAAATATATAGTTTGCATATGCGGCGCACTTCCTTTTAAAGCTCCAACTTGACTCATACAACACCGTCATGAGCATCGAGGGCTCTGTAGATGACAAAGTCACTTTGTAGCACAAGGCACATACAGACTACATACTTATTTAATTAAATAGCAGGCTTTTGCAGTTTAATATTCACTTAGAGTCACGTAGCGACCAGCTTTTCCGGACTGAAAAGCTACCGTCATCACACAGAAACACTTCAAAATAAAAGCTCCGTCAAAATAAAAGCTCAATTTAAATAAAAAAAAAAGTATGGCAGAAATATATCCTACTGTAAAGGTACGTCATTATTCACTGTAATACTACTACTACTACTACTACTACTAATAACAAAAAATTAATAGTAATTGTATTATATTGAAGCAATATCTCACATTCGTGATGCTCTGTTATGCAGCAATTTATTTGACAATTATAAGTCCAATGCTGTATTTTGGATTGTGCTGTGAGGTTCTAAGCACTTCAATTGATAAAAATAATAAAATATTATGTTGAAAAGTAATTGTTATATTTTCATTTGATTAAAGATTTAATGAATTCACTTATTTAAACACCATTTTGAAATAAGCTCAGACTCGGTATCGGTGAGCACAAAAAATGAAGTATCGGTACTTGTACTCGTCCTCAAAAAAATGGTACAGACATCCCAAATCACAATGCATCAATTCATTTTTACACCTGTAGCTTAACCCACATTAACTGTTTTCTAGACTAGAGGAGAGCTTTACTGCATAAACTATTCAGTGACAGACTGAATTCTAGAGGGAGGGATCCTGGAAACCAGTGATGACACATTTCCAAGACTAAACCTCTTGAGTAACTGTCTCTAAATACCAAACTCACTCCTGCAGCATCATTATGATCTGATGATATCGGCACAACAGTTCAACACATTCCTTTGAGGGAATGAGCCCAAACAAGCGCTGTGTGAATAAGCACAAGTGTGTGCGCTGCAGAAGTGTGAGTAATCGCTGTGGTGCGAATGAAAGTTGAATGACAGTTTTGAGTCCTCAGCAAATAGAGACACAATGCAGTTGTTTGCATAATTGTGCATTGAGTACAATGATACACCTCAGGATTGTTTGTGCATGAATGTATGCCTCTAATTTTGACGTTGAACAAGTCTGAGACCACATTGAAAATCTGGGGCTTTTTTCCATTTAAACACGGAAATAAATGGCAAGTTTTATTACTTTGAAAAATGGAAAAACAATCAAAGTTATGGCATTAAAATGAAGATATACAAGACTCTGCATTACATCTGCAGTAGGTCACTAGTCAAATTTAAGCAAATTACATTGACAATAACTACTTTGTACGGAAGGTCAAATTTCCTTGATTCAATTACACAAGACGCTTTTTGGAACATTCTTAAATCATGCTGAATAACATAATCATCAAGTTATGTTCATGTCAGCTCAAGTGCATGCTGTCTTAAAGCAGAAGGGCAACATAATACTTACTTAACCTATAATACGTTTTTCTGCGAACTGTTCTGTCTTGCACACGTTCAACTCTTTTGACCGTGAGCCCATATGGACGCGCAGCACAGTCAACAACAGGAGCATGTGTAGACGATGTGCAAAGACGCGGACTGTCTAGAAAAACAAGGCTGCACGCGGACAGTCCGTGCACACCGTACTGATGCTGACATTTGCGTCATGCACATTGTGCGCGACGTGTGGAAAACTGAAGTATACATTGGCCTTAATACATACTTGAAATTCATGGTAATTTTGCAACTTTTCACTGAAATTGTTATGCTTCTATTATAATTTGTAAACAAAATTAAGTATTAACATGCAAGCATTTTCAATAGTGGGCTCAGACTTTTGGACACATACATAGGTTTATCTGTGTGTAACTCCACAATGCCAATGGACATCAACACTATCTGTGGTCTGCAGTCACTGATGAATAAATTAAGAGCCATCCCATTGCACATGGACGTCCCTCTGAAACCAGACCAACCTCCAGTGGACCAACTAGCTTAATTGGCCTCCTCAGAGGTTTGGCCACATCCGCGACATCAGATTCAGAACATACTGAAACATGACAGGGGCGTGCCTGACAACGCTTGTCTAACAAGAAACCAAGTAGGCCAACAAGACACCCAATTGACCTGAGAGTCAGTATCCGCAATGTAAACATCGTTTAACTCTGACACCTGCATGATAAACGCCGAAGCAACCCATAATTGGAAACATCTACGAGTTCTTCGATAAGAATGAGGTGAGGCTTCATTCTCAAGACTTGCTCATTAACAAGATGAAGATTTCATACCGTCAAAGATGGTACTGCAACTATATAAATAACACACTTACTGCAACTATGCTGAAGGTGAATGGGGGTATATCCCATAAGTAAACAAAGATATGAAAACTAGACCCAAAACAAAATACTAATTTCCATTTTAGTCAATCTTTTTGCACAGTACATATAAAAGCTACCTTTTATGGTCTATATTGCCCTTACAAAAATGGTACATTGGAAGTACAATGGTACAGTGATGTAATGGGTTGGTTACTTGGTGGAACTTGGGAGTTTTCCATTTTCCATTGTTATTACACCATGGAATTTACATAGTATTCCATGGTAGTACAAAGAATGCCATGTAAGAATTATAGTAAATGGCAAAAACATTACTAACATGGCGCAACTAAAATAATAATAATAAACAAACTGCAATATTAAAGGGGTCATGACATACTCTTTTTTTTTTTTTTTTTTTTATCATTTTATTATCTTCGCTGAGGTCCACTTATAATGTTAGTATAGTTTTTTTTTTTTGTACAAAAACATAATTTAGTCATATAGAATCATTTTCCACCCTTTCTCTGGCCCTCTGTCTGAAACGCTCAGTTTTAATATGTCTGGCCCTTTAAGACTTCAATGTAAATGCCCACTGTTGTGACTGGCTAACATCATGCAGCCCTTCCAATAAAGCCATATTTGAAATGTAATCTAAAGAAAATGAACAAACTCCACAAGACCACAACATTTATAAAACTAAATTTCAGGATTAACATCTAACCCACATCCAACGCATTTCAACTGAATGTATTAAACTGTGCACTCAAGCAGCACCATAAACTATCAAACAGTCATGACATATGAAATATTCATGAATTCAAATATTTACTTACAGATTTTCAGTCCAATACAGTTTTATCTGCCCCATCCTTCAATAACAGTTTCTGCGACTGGTTCACAAGCAATCACGCTCATAATATGAGATGTTCTGAATACACGAACGTAAACAGTCCATGGTGGTGATGTTGGGTGCTTCAACTGGCTTCAACAGGCCAAAGCAGAAAAGCTGGTCATCACATCTCACGTCTTCCATGTTTGTTTACACACAGGACTGCATGTGTTTCTCCAAGTCAGCAGCAGCAGCAGAATGAGCCGCGTTTTTGAAAGTTGTGTTTGTACTGCTCTTAAAATGCATCGCACATTGCCGAACACGCATCAAAACGATCAAAGACGTCAAACGAGTGCATGTTTACTAAGGCCAACAATGAAAAATAGCACAGATGTGTGCAAAATGGTCCAGGACGCCTTCAAAACAGCACAACAGCAAGACAGCTCAATGAAACACAATGGGGGTCTCCATTTTAGAGTTATAACTTGACATTGCGTCTTTTAAAAGCGTCGCGAGATGTATCATAATGGTCAAAGCCGTGCACGTTTATGTAGAAAAACATTTAAATCCAGACAGGCACATGAAGATGTCCCATGTAAGTCCACTTTGGATGAATTTCCCATGATAGGCCCAATCTCTCTCCTCTTCACCTGTGTGACTGACTAAGCAAGGTGCAATGATGAAAAATAGAAGTATTTGGTCCTTGTGACATCACAAGTTCCACGAATTCCAAACGAGATATTTTTGCAGCTTGGTTCTGAAACTTACAGGATGTTTTTATAGTACAATGACCTCTTATATGTAAAAAGATCAAGGAAATTTTGATTCCTCACGTTATGAGGAATCTTATATAGTGAGGGTAAGTACACTTGCAGAAATCTTGTTTTGTATGTTAATTTTTACGTACAGTTCTACATGTATACAAGAAGAAACCATTCGCCAATCACAACTGGCAACAGACCAATGAGCTAGTTTTCAGAACTGGTTTTGCTTGATATTTTTAGTGCTTTGCTGCATACTGCACAAGTGAAACAAGTGGAATATTCTTTTAAACCGCTTTAACAGAACTGGTGCAACCAGAATCAAAGTCACTAAATACTTTTACCTCAACTGGATCGGTAAGAAAGTAACGACGATACTTCTAACAGGTTCCTCAAGACATCTGTCTTTCGTCATGTCAACAAACCGTCAGGAACTGACATTAACATAAGAGTTACATGGTACTCTCTTTTTTCTTTTTTGACATATTCAATGGTAGCGTCAAGGTATTCTTTTAAAGGAACGTTCTGGGTTCAGTACAAGTTAAGCTCAATTGGCAGCGTTTGTGGCATAATGTTGATTACCGCAAAAAATAATTTCGACTCATCCCTCGTTTTCTTTAAAAATAAAGTTTAAATACAGTGAGGCACTTACAACGGAAGTGAAAGGGGCAAATTTTTGGAGGGTTAAAAGGTTGAAATGTGAAGCTTAAAATGTTATAAAACACAGGTTAGCTCTTCTGTTAAAACTCAAGTACTATTTTTGAGCTGTGAAATTGTTTAAATTGTCGTTTTTACGGTTGTGTTAAGGTTTACGGCATTACGTCGTCATGGCAAAAAAGTTGAAAAATTGGATATAACAAGCAAGCGATCTTATCACACTAAAATCATGTTAACATGTATACCGTTTACATTTTGTGGCTATACTTCTGAAACGGTGAGCATTTTAACGTTTACGAATCGGCCCCATTGACTTCCACTGCAAGCGTCTCACTGTAACCCAAATTTGTCCTCTTTTTCGGCAAAACGAGAAACAAGTCAAAATAAATGTGTGTGGTAATCAACATCATGCCACAAATGCTGTCATTTGAGCTTAACTCGTATTGAACACGGAAAATTCCTTTAAATACCTTGGCGTACCAAGTAAATGGGTCGTTGATGTGAAATTTCAAGCAGTATCCTGGACTGTCCATGCTGTAAGATCATGTTTTATGGTATATATCAAAGTACCATAGCTCTACCATCTGATACTTTTTGTAAGAGTGAAAAAAGGCAAGTTTTACCCATGCACATTGGGGTTTAAATGTCCAGTGAGAACTGTTGCGAATCCCACCCACCCAACGTTCAGCAGAGAAAGCTCTGGAATGTTTCTGCAGTCTATTCTTAGTCCTAAATCTAAAATACAAGTTCAAGACGTTCAGTGCGTTTCCTGCACCAAACCAACAGCCGATAGAGAGAAGCTGTGATTGATAAAATCATGTTATGACTGGCTGTGGTTTGGTGTAACTTGCATAGTAATCTGCCTTAACGTTCAGACAGTGTGAAAATCAGTAGCTTGTTTATTAGGGAGATAGTTCAAACAGAAGTAGAAATCCTGCCATTATTTACTCGCCCTCATGATGAAACCTGTATGACAAAAGAAGATAAGCACCATAAAAGTAGTGCATATGATTTATGCAATGATAACATAAAATCATATTTCATTTTCAGATGAACGAGCCCTTAAAAAAAGTAGCTTTCTCGACATTGCCGAGTCTATGGGGGGTGGCTAAGGGGGCATAGGACCCATAGATATTCCTTGTGCACCCTCCCCAAAGTGGGATGACCGAGAACCAACCTATTGCCAACCCTAAATGTCAAAATGCCCCCTCCAAAGATCACAGCAAAAAGGTTTTATAAGATGTGCAATTCAATTCTCATTCATTTATGACACTAAATTCAAAGGTCTTCTAACAATAGCCAAAATATACTATAATCAACCATATCTCCTGTAGATCCACCTGCACTTCTGGGAGTTTGTCTGATAAGCATGCTCTCCATAATCTGAGGGTTCATTTGTAAAAGGTAGGCCAAGCGCAAGAAGACAAATAAACAGATTTTTAGTTACTTTTAGTTTCAAGTAGTACATGCAATCCTCTTTACTAAATCTAGGCCCTGCTGGTCAGCTGACAGATTCATTGGGCTGTAAGTTCATAGCCAGCAGGCTTGAAATTTCTCTCTGATGTTCAACCAGCCCAAATGGGCTTAGTTAACTTCTCGAACCAACTTGTTTCAAAAGTTTGGACCAGAAATGTTTACATGCATGCATGCATCCACATTTACAGAATTAAAAAGCCATGCATGTCACATGTCATGTGTGTTTAAAAGATTGCAATCTCCATCTCAAATGACTTCAGTCCAAGTTATTGGTGATCAAATGGATGCAAACCCCAAAAACAGTTTGCCATCCAACCCGAACCATCGTACCTCTCGAAAAAGATCCGTACCGCGAATATCCCCAGAGCCAGCGGCAGCGCGGAGAGCAAGTGGCCGGCTTTCGGGTACTCCACCCCGGGCGCTGGGTCGGCCAGATCCGCCCAAGTGACATTGTGCGGAAGCCAGAAGCGCTCGTTCCAGAACCAGACTGAGAGCGCAGCCATGTTAGAGGGAAAAGTAAAGATTCAGAGAGAGAAGAGGACTTAAAGAAAAACGATTCAACGCCCCTTCCTCCCTCTCTCTTTCCCTCCGACTGTTTGTTTCAGTGTAAATGTATTAAAGGTGTTTCCACACCCGTGATGGAGCTGCTGCATGAGGAAGTGCAGCTCAACCGTGGGATGCGCGCTCACGCACTGTCAGGGGCGTAGATTCCATGGGGGAATGCGGTGAGGTAACCCCTAATAATCAAAACGAGCAAGTACAACCCTGCTAATACACTGCATGCACAATTCTTAGACTAATTGTATTTCTCAGGATTAATTGTATTGTTGAACAAACACAATGCTCTCAGTCAATCCAAAATGTTATTGAACCTCAAACCTGAATGTTTAATGAAGGAAAGTGAGTTTTGTCTTTCTCAGGGGAATATATGTGTGCACAATTATTAGGCAACTAAATTACAAAAATAATTTATTTTGTTTATTCTCAATTTTTAGAGTAGGTGCAACAAACAAGTAACACAAAATTACAATTAAATAACATTTTTGGCCTTTCAAAAATATTCAGTGACCAATATAGCCACCCTTCTTTTCAATAACTTCCATGAGCCTTCCATCCATGGAGTCTGTCAGTTTCCTGATCTGTTCACGATCAGCTTTCGCTGAAGTGGCAACCACAGCCTCCCAAATGCTGTTCAAAGAGGCGTTCATGTTTGAGAAGGGCCCACAAGTTCTCAATTGGATTTAAGTCAGGTGAGGAAGGGGGCCAAGTCATTATTTGGGCATATTTGAGGCCCTTGCTGGCTAGCCAAGCAGTGGAGTACTTGGATGCATGCGATGGAGCATTGTCCTGCATAAAGATCATGGCCTTCTTGAATGCTGAGGACTTCTTCCTGTACCACTGCTTGAAGAAAGTACTTTCCAGAAACTGGCAGTAGGTTTGGGAGTTGAGTTTCAGTCCATCTTCAACTCGAAAAGGTCCAACTACCTCATCCTTAATGATAGCAGCCCATAACAGTACCCCTCCTCCACCTTGCTGGCGCCTGACTCGAAGTGGTGCCCTGTGTCCATTAGTAATCCAGCCACGGGCCCATCCATTTGGTCCATCAAGAGTCACTCTCATTTCATCTGTCCATAAAACCATTGAAAAATCTGTCTTCAGGTATTTCTTTGCCCAATCTTGACACTTCAACTTGTGAATATATTCAGTGGTGGTTGTGTTTCAGCCTTCTTGACCTTGGCCATGTCTCTGAGCACTTGGCACCTTGTACTTTTGGACACTCCAGCTGTAAAGGGGTTATAGGGAAAGGAGGAGGTGAGAACCAGCTTGACAACATAAATAATAGTTTAACAATAAACTTAAACAAAAACACACAAACATAAACACATGCAGGGCAGCTGCCCATAGTTCTCTTTCTCTCTTGAACGGCCGTCCCCGGTTGCCTTTATCCCTCGCTCGCCTCATCAGGCTGATTGGGGTCCGGGCGTGCGTCATTCTGGCCCAGCCCCACCCTCATCCACGCCACACTCCTTGTTGCCTGCCGGTGGGTCATCCCCGCCTTCTTCGACCTGGGAGGAGACAGGAGGGAAAAAACCAACAACAACACAAAAAAAACAGGCGAGGGAAAGGCAAACACAGTGACAGCGAGAGAGAGAGAGATAAGAGAGAGAAAAAAGAAACTCACTCACCGGTTCTCTGATGCGCCGTCGCGTGGTCCTCGATCACTTCTCCACGCTCTCAGGTGGATGACAGCCGCTCCTCCCTGGGCGGACCGGAGTCAAACCTCTGATCCCCAGTGGTGTGGTCCTCGATCACTCCTCCCCACTTTCAGGCGGATGACAGCCGCTCATCCCCGGGCGGACTGGAGTCAAACCTCCGA